>NW_015412818.1:0-1831 GCF_001527695.2 Protobothrops mucrosquamatus | reverse complement strand
ATAGATAGATAGATAGATAGATAGATAGATAGATAGATAGATAGATAGACAGACAGACAGACAGACAGACAGACAGATAGTAGATGGATGGATAGATAGATAGATAGATAGATAGATAGATAGATAGATAGATAGATAGATAGATGATAGATAGATAGATAGATAGATGATAGATAGATAGATAGATAGATAGATAGATGATAGATAGATAGATAGATAGATGATAGATAGATAGATAGATAGATAGATAGATAGATAGATAGATAAATAGATAGATAGATAGACATAAACATAGGATAGATAGATAGACGAGAGATAAATGATAGAAGAGAGAAGGAGAGACATGATAGATAGGTGGGGGGGTTGTTTTTTGGGCAGGGTAAATATTGGCAGCCGACCTCACCAATAAGAAGACAAAGTGAAAAATCATAAATAAAATCAGAAAAGGGGGGAAAGGACAGGTTTGAAAATGAGCTTTTAACTACTTCTGGTCTGTAACCGCATTATATTTCTTTGAGTTATGCCTCACTCCCGCCCTCATTAGCTCTGGGAATTGCATAAAAATTCACACACTCCCCCCCCCCAATCTGGGGTTGATGGTTTACCATACGTCAACAGGTATTAAATATTCAACATTGAATATAATATGTAAATATGTAAAGGACTCAGATTTGCAAGCAGGCTGTTTTCTCCGACTTTGTGTAACTTATTCCGTGGATAGACTCTTTCTGATCTTTTTTTAAAATCCAAAAACGGGCTGTTTTCGTTTCATTTTGTGTGTCCTTCTCAACACAAAACTGGCTGACCTCACATCCATATGCATTTTTATGCAATTTTTTTTCCCCCTGCACCTTTGATGTCCCTTTCAAAAAAACCTGCTGTTTTTGGTTGAAAAAGCTGCATTGCAAATTTAGCAATGTATTTTTTATTTTTTAAATGTCTAAGGGACAATTGTATTCTAATCTGTGTTCCGGGGGAAAAAAAAAACAGTTGTGTTGTGTTCGGTTTGCCCGACAACTTGAGGAGCTGAGAACTGAATCTGTTCCCCTGGAAAGGCGAACAAATACATTTTATTTTCCTCTCTGTGTGTCGACACAGATGGAAAAACAAAAACAAAAATAGGATTTTTTGCTCAGCCGGGCTGGGAAGGTAATTACTCGAGAAAGATTTAATTTAATGCTCATTTTTTTTACTATGTTAAAACTTTTTTTTCCTCTTGTTGTCTCTGGCCCAACACACAGCGCAAAATCTTTTGGGAAAAAGTTGCCATCTCTTCGTGTTGATTTGTGCCCTTGCAAAATATTCTGAAATATTTTTTTTTTAATGATTACTTTTACTTCCTCCATCGTTGTGCTTTCCTCTTGGTCTCCCATCCAGGGTCTCAGCAACCTCTGTAGTTTTCTGAGATCCGCTAGCCTGGGTTGGACTAGAAGACCTCCAAGGTCCCTTCCCAACTCTGCTATTCTATTCTATTCTATTCTATTCTATTCTATTCTATTCTATTCTATTCCATTATTTCTTATTCTATTCTATTCTATTCTATTCTATTCCATTATTTCTTATTCTATTCTATTCTATTCTATTCTATTCTATTCTATTCTATTCTATTCCATTATTTCTTATTCTATTCTATTCTATTCTATTCTATTCTATTCTATTCTATTCTATTCTATTCCATTATTTCTTATTCTATTCTATTCTATTCTATTCTATTCCATTATTTCTTATTCTATTCTATTCTATTCTATTCTATTCTATTCTATTCTATTCTATTCTATTCTATTCTATTCCATTATTTCTTATTCTATTCTATTCTATTCTATTCTATTCT
>NW_015412817.1:10887-12718 GCF_001527695.2 Protobothrops mucrosquamatus | reverse complement strand
TCAAAAGAAGTACTGTGTAACATGTCTTAGTGTGGTTGAAGCATCCTTCCACAAAAGGATAAAAAGTAGCTGCCTCAAGGACTGTCCCCAGTTGTTTGCCTGTGCATAGCTCTTTACTGACAGTCCTAGTAGAACTGTGGCTTGGTTGTGCACATTTGGACCAACAACTAATACCATTTAAAGCAGCTTCCTGAGGTTTACATAGGCTTAGACTATCTTAAATTCAAGAATAGATATTTCATGCCCAATGACAATGACATTTTTCCCAGTGTTCAGTTGGAATTTTCCTGCTGGATCATAAGTCATAGTCTTTTTCTGTGTGACACTCCTTCAGATGCTATATGAATGCCCTTATTACTCCACTCCATCATTTTGTTTCAATGTGAACTACCCTTATTTCTCCCAATCTTTTCCTCAAAGGAATGTTGCCAGTCCACCGATCATTATAGTTGTCTTTCTCTGAACTGTCCTAGTTTGTCTTAACTTCTTGATTGTTTGTCTAGAGCAAGGCATATCAGTGGTGGGATATGACTAACATAGAATAGATGGAACTATTTTACCTTTTTTCTGTGGGAGACAGATTCTTCATTTCGGTTACTTAAAAGAAGGAAAGAAAATATCATGTCACTACTACAAATAATTCACATAACATCTAGATATATTCTTCCATGTCATCCTGTCAAATTAACTGTTCTTTCATAACATGTGACAAAAAACACCAGAGTTATAAGGAAAATGTCAGCTATAATGATGCTGTGTCTTTGAAAACACTCGGGAAAAAAAATGCATCAAAACCCACTGTTTCAAGCAGATTGTTCCTGCTGTGTGCATTGTTACATGCAAATACATAAAATTGCATTTATATTTAGTTAAAGCTAGTTTAGTTAGTTAAAGATATCAGCCATCAACAGACAAACAGAAATAAATCGCGTTTCCACACCATTCAAAAGAGAAAATAAAAAAGCTTAGAAGAAAACAGTAAGATCAGCACACATCCTCTCCATCATCATATCCTAAGCAAGGAACTATCAAGGAGAAATGGCTATGGAGATTCTCGGTTATCCAGGTCATGGTTGTGCCAAAGGTGCTTTTTCAAAAGGTAACTGGACTTTGTTTCTTTTCCTTGAAGACATTTCATTTCTCATCCAAGAAGTTTCAGTCAGAACTCAAGAAGCTTCTTGGATGAGAAGCGAACTGTCTTCAAGGAAAAAGCAAAGTCAAATTGCCTTTTGAAAAAGCACCTTTGGGTCTACCAAGGAGAGAACCACACACCGACAATACTGACAGGACAAGCTACTGTACATAAACAGGGAGCAAAGTCCACATGCACTAGCATTGGTAATGATACCTAGTTGGGTAATAAAATATATACAAGCAAGCAGCCAAGCTCAGAGAGCATCATATATTTCTCACTTACAAACCAAAGAGAAACATTTTGGATCCTCACTGCACAGAATAAATAAGAACACATCAATATGCATGCTTTTTCATCATAATGTACAGTCATCCAACCAACCTATTAACTGATCTCTATATTTTTAAAACATTCCATAACCATCATCTGCAACCACCTGATTTTTTTATGACCCCTCTAAAGAAGTGCTCCTTCTAAATTCATGCAGTACCTACCAGTAGGAATAATTCAAATAGAAAACATATATCTTTCTTCAGAATATTTTCCCCTTAACCTTATGCAAATGTATACAATGGTATACAAATGTGTAACAAAATATAAATGAAGGAAAAGTGAGGAAAACACATGCCTGTCTACAAAAATATCCCTGGAGACTTATTTTCATGTAGGTATTTATAGGATTAATTTTATGATAGA
>NW_015412817.1:0-1344 GCF_001527695.2 Protobothrops mucrosquamatus | reverse complement strand
CCTACCCCTGCCCTAGTAGATAGCATTCCCTCTCCTCAGAGTAACCTGAGCCAAAATAGGAGCAAATAATTCTGTCTCATCTGCTATCTGTTGCAGTACTCTGCTTTTCTCTACCTTTTTTTTTGTACTGTACTTTGTAATACTACCTTCCCATAAATAAAACCAAGTGCAACCAAAAGCAGACATTTAGACTTGATGGTGAATCTATATTCCTGCATGTTTTATGCTTGTTGTGATTATAGTTATTCCATTGATATACTCTCTCTCCAATGTCCATTTGTTGAATTCAGAAATGACAGGATGTGCCATTTTAGTCATCTCTATGTCATTATGTAGAAAGGCTCACCATTATTTTAATGTTACAATCTAAGTAGTTGCTTCACCGATGATAATTATAATATATAGGGAAATAGACTTATTTTCAAAGGTGGGATTCAGCCAATTCGCACCAGTTCAGCAGAACTGCTAGCTAATTTTTTTGTTGCCCAGGCCCAGAATGGACTTCTGGAAGCAGCATCCACACAGAGAACCGGTTGTTGACATATTTGAATCCCACCACTGCTTATTTTCTCTTGTGGCCATCAAAAACTGAGACAAACACTTGCAACATTAGAACAGGTTTCCTTTTATGATTTCTAAATGCTTAAAGAAAACTCAAGGACTCCAAGCAGAAACAATTGTGATGAAAAATAAAAGCAAGACGTATTAAAAAGTCTAATAATAGTCAATGTCTGGCAATCGTAGGTTGGTCTTTCAGGCAGCTGTGCCAGATTCAGACAACATCAATAACAGTTTGAGGGTTCAGGGTTAATGATGGATAGATTCTCTGCTTTTAGGTCTGATGGATTTGTTGTCATTCCACCTCCAGTGCAAAGATATGGCGCTATTAAAAATGGGTTTTGCTGCTGTTTTTATCAGTACTCTCAATAAGATTTTTCTAGAACTGGTTGCAACTGTCACCTTTATCCAATATAATACTGAGGCAACCAAGACTGCCAAGAGAGAGTTCCCCATTGTTCATGTATCTTACAGAAGAAAGAGATGTAGAAATACATTTGAACTAGGATAATACAATTAGTCCTTGACGTATTACTGGTCATTTTACATATATCCAGCATTGCAAATGGTCACGCTGTGCCATGTGACGGTATTTTGAGTGCTTGGCAACTGTTTGCACTTTGATGGATTACCAAGTGCCCTCAAGCATGTGATTGCCATTTTTCAATCTCCTATGCCGGCTTCCCTAGAAAGTCAATGAGCATCAGAGGAACGGACTTCAAATATGGCAAATGTTTGGAAAGGGAAAAATGCCGGCAAATGCCAGCTTCCTGAAAGGTTCAGAAA
>NW_015412816.1:0-1831 GCF_001527695.2 Protobothrops mucrosquamatus | reverse complement strand
CCCCCCACCCCCGGCAAGTTGTTTCTACCAACCACAAGTTGCAAAGTTCTTATTCTCTGCAATCCAGCACCACAACACCACAGCCCTCCTCGTCCCCATCCAACTCTCTGCTCTACGGCCTTTTCCTACCGGCTCCTCTTTCTTGACTCTCCCGCGCCCGCCGGGCTGCTCCCCGGGCTGCCGGCTGCCTTTGGGGCATCCGTTCAATCCAGCCGTTCCTCAAGTTCTCCTCAACGGCTGCTGCAGCCCAGCTTGATTTACCGCCACCCTCCTCTAGGGCAACGGCCGGCGGCGGTTCACCCTCCGAAGCGCGGCGAGTCTGGGCCGCCTCGGGTCCCGTCGACCGGGCAACGACCTCAGCGGTCTTCCCAGGGCGCGTCGGTCCACGTCCTCTCTTTAAAACGGCAGCGAGAGTTGGCGGGCCCCGAAGTTTTTCCAGAAGTCTCCCTCCTCCCTCCCGAGAGCGGGAGACGAGGCACACGGGAGTGGAGGGGGGGGGCGGGAGGGGAGAGAAGGGGCATCTCCCTGAGGAATGCAGAGTTCTTCCCCGAGAGGCGCTTCCAAGTGGATGCCCGCCAAATTACCTCATCCCTCTGCCCCCACAGCCCAATGCGGAGCCTTTGCCCGTCTTCCAGCCAGCCGCCCTCCTCCAATGCGCCAGGTTCGCGCCACCCTCTCCAGCTTGTTTATCCCAGAGAAGCCCCCCGCGCTCGAAGAGAGAACTTAACGGCGGGCCGGAGGGCGAAGGGCGCCTGGCCCGCTCAGCTCCCATCCAGAGAGTGGGGCGAGGCAGACGAAGCCCCGAAAAGGTGACTTTCACCTCCCCGGGACAGCGAAGCCGCATTGGCGAAAGCTTCCCTTAAAGGGAACCAAGTCAAGCATGCCCTAATTGCCCCCCCCTCCTCCTCCTCCTCCTCCTTCGCCAAGAGAAGTGGGGAGGGGGGGGGAAACTGCAGCAGGCAGCCCAGCAGCTCATCCGTCTTCCGCGGGGCAGCCTCTCTTTTCTATACCACGCCCGCCCGGGGAACCAGAGCAGGTGCAGCCGGGTCTTCGCCCTCCCAAAGCGCTCCGAGCGTCCTTTCGCCGCCGCCGCCGCGGCGGGCCGCTCCCTTGCCCCTGGGCGACGGCAGCGGCTTTGCCGGCTAGGCGAAGAACGCGATCCAGACGCTAAAGGCAGAGCTTTCCGTCCCGAAAAAAAACCCTGCCCGCTGGCGCGTTACCTTCCACTTTGGTGAGAGTAAGGACCGGGCTGTTGCAGGCGCTAAGAGGGGCTACCCTGGCCGAGTGTTTCTTCATGGTGAGCCCTTCTGCCAGTAAGAGCCCTTCCGCCGATCGCCTACATCCTGAAGCCGGTGGCGGCTGAGCGCTGGGCTCCCCTTTCCCGTTAACGGACGCCGGCCCGCTTCGGTGGCTGCCAGCCTCCCTTCGCTCGCTCGCCCGCTCGCCCGCCCGCCTTCCGCGGCCCCTGCAGCTGTTCGCCGCCGCTTCCTCGCCCGCACGCGCTCCCTCTGCTGCAAACAAAACGTCACGGGCCAATCCACGCCCCTTCGCCGGCGGCTGGCATCCTGGGGTCTTCCGTGGGAGCGAGGAAGCCCTCAAACCCCCCCCCCCCACGCTTTGACGGAGAGGCCCGTCAGGGCTGGGAACCCACTTCCCCGCCGGACCAGAAAGAGAAGGCTGGGCTGTAAAAAGCCACGGGGGGAGGGGGCCCCCGCGAAGCTGAGATTTCGCCTCATCTGTCAACTCATGAAGCTTTACGTTTCACAAGATCTCTGCAGTATATGAGTCATATTCGCTAAAGGTTATCCCGAAGGCACAAAACTGTATTTTT
>NW_015412815.1:0-1831 GCF_001527695.2 Protobothrops mucrosquamatus | reverse complement strand
ACGGCCGACAGATGGTCATCCAAGGTCAGCCGTGAATCCAGGAGGACTCCCAAGTTGCGCGCCCTCTCTGAGGGGGCCAAAGTTTCGCCCCCTATAGTCAACGATGGCATCAGCTGACTATGCCGAGGCGCCGGAAACCACAGCCACTCGGTCTTGGAAGGGTTGAGCCTGAGTCTGTTCTTCCCCATCCAGACCCGTAATATTGTGAAAATGTTGAAATAGCTAATTCTATGGTATTTTAAAGATATTTACATATGTCACAAGCATATTGTGACATATGTAAATGTAATAGCTTCCACAATATACACATTACTTAATTCAGGTATGGTCCATCTTACTTCATTGTTCTGTTTCAGTTAGTGATCAGCTGAAAAAAAGATGTGTTATGGGAAAGTCACTTCAGAATCTCATTGCTAAGGAGACACAAGGCAGAGGAGCTTCCAGGCAACCAATATATTACAAATCAAAATTCCATTGTTCTTTTATTCCATTTTAACAGATTTTCTCTGGTTAAAATAAAGACTTGCTAAAAATACATAGAAAGATTGCAAATGGGAGATAGTAAGGCCAGGTTTTACTCCCGAAGTGAAACTCTCCATTTCCCAAAGAAAGGAGAAGTGCTTTCAAATGGTGGGTTCCTAGTACTACCATTCAAAAAGCATTCAGCACATTGGTAGTTTTGTTTCTAAAAAGAAACTCCTTCAAATTGAACTTGGTGACCTCACAGACATATCCAACTTCTCCACTACTTTTTTTTCTGAGATGCTTTTTCAATTTCCCTGTCTAACCTCCATCCTTGGATTTCCTGATCCCAGCACTAACCAGGTGTGATCCTTCTTAGCTTTCTGAGATCAGCCAACTTAGGTGCTGCAATTCCAGAAGAGAACTTTTGGGAAACAATTATGGAAGAACAAAAAGGATGAATATAATTTGCCCTTCAAAGCATCATCTGGTTAGCATTCCAATCCTCAAGTAGGATTAATTTCTTTCTTACTGCAGTTTCCTGATCTTATAATGCCACTACAGTATACATAATGGTGGTTTTGCATAATAATAATAATAATAATAATAATAATAATAATAATAATAATAATAATAATAATAATAATAATAAAAATGCTGTGAATAAAGTTAAATGCATATTCGAATACCACTGTTCTTAGAAAGAATAAGAATGGGGGAAAGGGGTCATTCCCCAATTGGATAAAAGCCCACTGAATTTCAGCAGGCGAGTTACAGGACGCAAGGGAGGGAGGAATCGCGAGAGGGACCCCTGAGAACAATATCTGGCTTTCTCGAGGAGGCGCGGACTCTCGTGGGTGGAAGTGAAATCCCTTTTCAAGCTATGCTGCAGGCAGTTCTGGCGTGATAGGCATCCTAACGGTTTCCCTCCGGCCGCCCAAGGCAAGTTGACTTGAACATGTGGACGCGGGATCATGTGAACATGTCTCAATGCGGGATCAAGAGCATTCTTTCGCCAAGAGAGGTACCATATTTTAATAAAAACGCTGGAAAGAGAGGCACGGCGGGCTTCTGATCCATTTCCACGAGGGCTCTTTCGGAGGAAGAAAAGCGAGGGAAGGACAACGAAAGCCACCGCCACGGAAGGCCGGCCATGAACGCGCCGCTGCCGCCGCCGCCGCCGCCGCTTCCCAACCGGTGGCGCGCGCCCGGTCACAGGCGACGCGCGCAGCCGGGCCTGTCACGTGGCCTCCCCAAAGAGAAGGAGGAGGAGCCTGGGCCGGGCTTTGAGGGTCGGTGTCCTGGAGGTCCGGGTCCACACCGACCGCCTCCCCGCCCCGTTCTCCCCCGCTCTCCTCCTGGCCTTCCT
>NW_015412814.1:0-1831 GCF_001527695.2 Protobothrops mucrosquamatus | reverse complement strand
TCAGTAGCGCATGCAACAATATTATTCAAAGGAATATTATTTTTTGTAAAGTATGATTTCAAAGTATTAAATATAGATAATCCTCTTGTATCTGTAATGAGATTGATTGCGAATAGCATTTCTTCTTGTAATGTATTGTTTTCATCAAAATAATGTACATATGCCATCAATAAAGCATTATTATCTGCAATGGTAGACTTGTCCAATTGCATGGAAAATGAAGAGTTTTGGAGAATACTTATAAGTTTTTTTAAAACATTAACTGCCATTTCTTCAATTCATCGCTTTACTGTGCTATCGCTTAGGGGCAACGTTTTTAAAATTTCAGGTATATCCTGATGCATTACTGTTGAGATAAATTCTTTTATAGAGGGTATTATTACAGTTTCTCCAATATTATAGCTTTTACCACTTTTTTGCAATTAATTGTGAAATGCGATAAGCGGCAATTAATGCATCTTCATTCGCTGCATGTTGTTTCTTAAATGATGCAACGATTGTTGAACGATTTTGATTTTTTTTATATATTTCCCTAAAATATTCAATGGGCTTGTCCTTATCATTTGGATGCTTTGTAGAAAGATGTTCTCGCAATTGACTTGGCTTCATTGCCTCATTGGATAATGTTTTATGACACAATAAACACATTGGATATTGTTTATTTACAACAGATTCTATGAAACCCATCTTCAGATACTCTGGCAAATAGCCACGAGTGTATTTCTTTTTTTGAGACATGGACTCACAATATTTCACACTATTTTGTTTGAAGTTGTAGGCACATGCTCACTCTCACAAATGTAATTGCATACTGACCAGTGCAACCGCAAACAAAAGAGCCTGCGCCATGTATCATTGTCTGCGCATGCCTCTCGCGCATCGTGGATTGGGTTTGGGGGGGCGCTGGCTACCAGCTCTGCTTGTCTGTTACAGCTGGGTGGTGTGGAAGGAGATGCGTGAGCTATTCTGAGATGAGGCTCTTTTGTTTGCGGTCGCACTATAGTGCCATTTAGTTTGACTTACGTAACGTGAACTAGACTTATGCGTGGGCGATACAAATAGTATATTTTCAGAAATTTAAATTGTCACGGGGAATTGTATGAAAACCTAATGAAAATGTTTTTAAATAATGCTATGAAATTTTTTTAAAAAGTCAATTAAATTTATAAAAAGGAAAGTGCTAAAGTATCAGACAAAACCCCTACCGCCCACCATGAAAGCTGGAACGCCCACTAGTGGGCGGTAGGGACTAGGTTGACTACCACTGGTCTATACAGTCAGTAAAAACAAGACCAGGAGCTGACTGTGGCTCAGATCATGAGCTTCTCGTTGCAAAATTTAGGCTTAAATTGAAGAAAGTAGGGAAAAACACTAGGCCACTCAGGTATGAACTAAATCATATCCCTTATGAATATACAGTAGAGGTGACAAATAGATTTAAGGAATTAGATCTGATAGACAGAGTGCCTGAAGAACTATGGACGGAGGTTTGCAACATTGTACAAGAGGTAGCAACTAAGGACTCCCGGTTCCGGATGGCGGCGCTCGCAGCTGTGTGAGGAGACTGCTCTCCACACCAGCTGATTCTCCGCTGCCGGTAGACCCCTTAATTGGGTCGAAAAGCTGCCTTGCAGGGGTGGCTACCAGTGAGGAGGTCCTCATTGTCCTTGGGAGAGTGGCAGCTTCTTCCAGGGACCAAGATTTGCTCCTTTGGGCCGACGGTGGAAAGAACGGCCGGTAAAATGGCCGTTCACCTAGCCGCTGAAACCAGAAGTCAGAAGAACATCTAAGCACAGGAACCACCGTGGCTGAGCCGGGTGAGACTTTTTAC
>NW_015412813.1:0-1831 GCF_001527695.2 Protobothrops mucrosquamatus | reverse complement strand
ACCTGACCTAGGGTGGATTTTACATTGGGTTTTAAATATTCGGAAGACGCAACATTAAAATTCGGTTTAATTCGGTTTTAAGGGGGGGATTGTATATATGTTCTGGTTTTAAATATGTTGTGCGCCGCCCTGAGTCCCTGTCGGGAGAAGGGCGGCATATAAATTAAATAAAATAAATAAATAAATAAATAAATAAATACAAACTGCCTTTAATATCACTATGAAATCAACAGGACTGTTGCCCAGCTGTCATGGTCCTTTGACCTTTGACCGTCAAAAGGCAAGAACAATACTCACAAATATGGACGCACATGATCAGTAATGGCCACTCGTTTGATTTCATGGGGGCAGAAGCCATTGCCCAGGATGCTTCCAAAGGGGGCTGTTTGCTCAGGGAGGCCTGGCTGTCAGATGCATGTTCGATTAACTGGCATATAGAGCTACCTCTAGCATACCAAGTATTGAAATCACATGAGGAGCAATCCAAAATGTGTGCCACGCTCGCAAGGAGGGGGGCCAAAGAAGGCAACAACTATATGGCCCATGTGGATAAAAGGAGACTGGATACATGGCAGATTGCCAAGCCCAAGGGGGGGGGAAGAATGGAGGAGAATGACACAACCTGCAGGAAGGAGAAGTAGGTCGAGCAACCCCTCGCCCGGCGTGGATGGTGTGACAAACCTAGGAACAATCCTGCAAATACCTCAGCTGATTATACATGGATGAGGCAGTGGGGGGAGAACACCACAACACACATGCACGCCTACACACAGAGAGCAGCCTGCTAGACATGGATGACAGAGCGGAGCTGGGAACAATCCAGCAACCACTCTAGGTGATCAAGCGTGGATGAGGCAGCGGGAAAGGATATTGCAACACGCAATAGGAGAGGAGGAGATGGGATTGACAGAGGTAAACAGCAGAAGACAGGAACAACAAGTGGATATACTGGGTAGAGGGTAACAATGGAAGGGCACCAATAATATCAGATCCAGATGCGCAGCCCACGGTGATCATGGAGGGGGGGACGATTGGAAGATAGACCAGTGGTAGTAGCATCAGATGGCCGGGGGCAAGAAGGATGGGCGGGACAGATAGACATGCCAGGAGGGGAACAGGCAAGGAAAGGCAAGACTGACAGGAATGGGAAGGACAAAGGAAGGAACAAAGGGATGAAAGAAAGTTGCAAAAATGGAATACAAGCGAGGAGAGGAGGGACAATTGAGACAATTACAGCCGGTTAGGACGGATGGCCCTATCACAAGATCAATGGGCAGGATACTGAGTCAGCAGGGCTTATAAGAAAACTCCCCACCTCCAACACTCACTCTGATGATGCTGGCAGTGGACCAGCGAAAGCTAAGTTTGTAAATTTGTAAATAGTTGTTGTTGTGTCCTGAGCCTGCAAAAGCAGGCTCGGGACGTTGCAAGAATCCCGGGCATTTGCAAAAGCTGCCCGGGACCAGACTGAGTGGCGCCGGCCTTGCGCGCATGCGCAAGGCGGGAAAAGACTGCCTTGTGATTGGTTGGATTTGCCCGGGGATCAGAAGGTATAAATAGAGGCCTGCGTGCCTCTGCTCGGGTTGTTTGTAGATTGGAAGCAGAGAATAAAGACTTGTTAGAAATGCATCGTCTCAAGCGCCATTATTCTCCGGACTTAACACTGGCGACGAAGGTGGGATTCAGTCTATACAGCTAGGGAAGCTTGAAGACTCACCCAAAGAAGTCCGGAAGAGGAAAAACGGCGTTGAAGTCAGCGTTTATCCTGCCAGTACGAAATCGCTGGAGGGTGCGTGCGGCTGAAGAAGACCCTGATCCTCGATCATGGCGA
>NW_015412812.1:0-1831 GCF_001527695.2 Protobothrops mucrosquamatus | reverse complement strand
GTTGTTCCAGCTTGCGGGACTGGCCTAAGGGATTTTAAAGGGGTTTTAATCACTTTTAATCGGATCAGATTTAAATATTTCTTTTTAATTAATTTTAAATGTGTACTGTATTTTTGTATTTTATCTGATTGTTAGCCGCCCTGAGTCCGTAAGGAGAAGGGCGGGATATAAATTTAATAAAATAAATAAATAAATAAATTAACCAGTGGAACAGGTTGCCTTCAGAAGTTATGGGTGCTTTATCACTGGAGGTTTTTACGAAGAGACTGGACAATCACTTGTCTGAAATTATATAGGGTCTCCTGCTTGAGCGGGGGTCTCGACTAGAAGACCTCCAAAGTCCCTCCCACAGCTCTATTCTATTATAACCTATTCAGACAGAATGTGATATAGAGTGGGTTATAAGGCATGCTTTCAACATTTGCCCATTACAAATATCTATTTTCCTGGGAAAATGAAGCTATTGTGAGAGACCAGAAAAGACAGAGCTTCTTTAAAAGATGTTGATGGGTTTGATGTACATGGCTTTGACTTTTCCAAGCACCTTTTCTGCTTCGGATCCAAAATGCTGCATATCTCTATTAAGTTTGAATAAAGATTCCTAACTCTCAAGTATGGATTTGTAATGAGAGAATTTGCATAGTATAGCTTAATCATGAAAGAGTTTAGTCATTCCTACCATTTCTTAGTAGAAATCAGCGTGCTACAAATATAATGCAATGTAGTATTTTTGGAACAAGAGAGAAAAACATTGTTACTGGTTTCTCTAGTATTTAGTTTTAAATGATGACCCCATTATCCTTGGTGCCCAATAACAAAGTTACTTGCTAGATTCTGTCTGTAATTTCTTGTAAGAGGCGGCAGCAGAAATGACAAATTTATTTCAGGAATGAATTCACCTACTATGAACTGAGGCAGTTTTTGTGCGACTGCTGCTTCCTTCCAAAGCTTTCTCATACTTCAAAATTATTGAGGAAAAGGCTTTCCATGTATTGTTTCTTGATTCAGTAAGCATGATACAATCTATATTTTGACTTCTAGCTGAAGTATTGAAGGCATTAAATAAATTTTGCAAGAGGAGAGAAGTTCAGAAACTGGCAGCAGAAAATGGACTGGATGGTATGTAATTCTTGGAAATAAATGTTAGTGAATATTTCTTTCAGTTATTAGAAAACCACATGTTTAGATTTGATCTCGTTTTGGGTATTAAATTCTAAGCTGGGGCAAACATTGTTTTCTTCAACTGGGTCCTACTCTTATTCCTTTTTGAGAACAAAGAGTAATTTGTGTCACTGAAATGGAGCGGATGAAGTTTTGACTAGTTTGTGTCTCTTCTTTACAGATTGGTTTCATGGAAGCTACATATTACCCTTCAAGCAGATCTTTCTTTTAAAGCTGGTCTTTTGTGACCAGCATTACAATATATTTGAATATTGCTATATAATACAAATGTAGGTTTAGGTTGTCGGGTTTTTAATATGATTTGAAATGTCTTGGAAGAGAATGTTAGTAACAAAATCCATTTGTTTAGTCCTGTTAAAAACAATTACATAGTTATTAAGTTTTATTGATGTGTGTTTTAAAATATTCTTATTAAGATTGGATTCAGATTTTAGAGATTTTGAATGTTATGTGCAGTGCCAAACTTAGATTTGTTTGTTTTTTCTTTACAGCTCGTCTTTTTCATCAAGTATTTGTAAGTTTTAGGAAGTACATCATAGAGTCTAGTTTTCTGAATCCTGATCTGCACATTATTCTCAATGATATATGCTGTGGTGCAGGTAAGTGAATAATAGAACCTTCTGCAACCTGATGCTCTTCAGATATATTT
>NW_015412811.1:0-1831 GCF_001527695.2 Protobothrops mucrosquamatus | reverse complement strand
CGTCAAGGGCATCGTTGGGGTGGCCTGGGGTGGAAATGTACAGCTGCGTATCGTCAGCGTACTGATGGAAATCCACCCCAAAGCCACGAATGATCTCTCCCAGCGGCTTTACATAAATATTGAACAAGAGGGGAGAGAGGACCGACCCCTGAGGCACCCCACAAGTGAGGGGCCTAGGAGTCGACCTCTGTCCCCCTGCTTAACCACCAAGCTGCCAGTCCCAATTGTGGTTACAAAACTATGACTACCTGTATTCTATTTTGCATTTCTCCACTGTGATAGTATAATTGTGTGGTTCCTTTTATTAATATTCTTATTCTTTAGTCACTTATAAGCTATTAAGAGAACTTCACTGGATGACAGTTATCATTTTTAAAGAAACTGATAAAGGATTTAGTCAAGACCTTTATGAAAACATCATATATAATTAAGGAGAAAGTTCCTAACAGTGAGGACAATTAACCCAGTGGAAAGCTTGCCTTCAGAAATCGTGGGTGCTCCATCACTGGAGCTTTTTAAGAAGAGATTGGATAGTCACTTGTCTGAGATGGTATAGTTTCTCCTGCTTGAGCAGGAGGCTGGACTAGAAGACCTCCAAGGTCTCTTCTATTCTATTCTATTCTATTCTATTCTATTCTATTCTATTCTATTCTATTCTATTCTATTTATAGTATTTTTACAGTAAACCGTAATATAGCTAAACCGTAAAGCTATGGTTTACATTAAACCGTAATATAGCTAAATAAAGAATATAATGTATAGATTGACTTTTCCTCTTTAGATCTTCTGATTTTTTGTATAACTTTGTACTGGATCTTATCGAAGCTTCAAGTGAGCAATAATAAATAATAAATTGAATGAACAAATAACATCAATGTTTAGTGCTTGTTTCATTTATTTCATAAGCAGAATAATCCAGTGAATATGAGGCACTAATGTAAAAAAGGAACCATCCTCTTCAGTAATGTCAGTGGCAATAACTGCAACCAAATGCTTTCTCCATTTGGTGACCAACCTCCTATGTTTCCATGTAGGCATTTTGGCTCATTCCTTCATGCTGACTTCAGGAATATATGAGGGTTTCCTAATGAAATCAGATAGTGCCACACCATGTCTATGCAGTTTAAGTCTAATGTTCATTTGGCCATTCCAAAACATGATACATATCATGTTTTGAGCTAAGGCAGAGGTCCCCAATCTTTTGTGCAGGGACCAGTTCCATGGAGAAAGGTTTTTCCACAGACTGGAGAGTGTGTGGTTTTGTGTACTGCCTGCATTCCATGGATGGGGCTTTGCTTGTTTGTGTGGACCAGTTGCTGGCATGCTGCAGCCCGGTACCGGTCCACCGACTGGGGGTTGGGGACCCCTGGGCTAAGGGATGGATGGCCTGATGTAAGCAAAATTTCTGCTTACTTCAATGATGGTAGGTGACCCAATACTGAAGCCACAAAATACAGGTAGTCCTCAACTCACAGCAGTTCATTTAATGACCGTTCAAAGTTACAATGGCACTGAAAAAAATGACTTATAACCATTTTTCATACTTACAAGCATAGCAGCATCCTCACAGTCACGTGATCAAAATTCAGATGCTTGGCAACTGACTCATATTTATGACGGTTGCAGGGTCCTGAGGCTACATGATCACCTTTTGCAACCTTTTGACAAGCAACGTCAGTGGGGAAACCAGACTCATTTAACAACCATGTAACTAACTTAACAACTGCAGTGAATCACTTAATAACTGTGGCAAGAAAGGTCGTAAATTGGGCAAATTCACTTAACAAGCGTCTCATTAGCAACATAAATTTTGGGCTCAATTATGATTCTA
>NW_015412810.1:0-1831 GCF_001527695.2 Protobothrops mucrosquamatus | reverse complement strand
GTCAGGAAGTTTCTCCTTAGTTCTAGATTGCTTCTCTCCTTGATTAGTTTCCACCCGTTGCTTCTTGTCCTGCCTCCAGGCGCTTTGGAAAATAGCTTGACTCCCTCTTCTTTATGGCAACCCCTGAGATATTGGAACACTGCTATCATGTCCCCCCTTGTCCTTCTCTTCATTAAACTAGACATACCCAATTCCAGCAACCGTTCCTTATATGTTTTAGTCTCCAGTCCCCTGATCATCTTTGTTCCTCTTCTCTGTACTCTTTCTAGAGTCTCAATATCTTTTTTACATCATGGTAAACACATTTTGCTAAAGTTAATATTAATTTCATTCTACTAATTACTTAGAAGTTTCTTACAATTGACTTACTTTTTGATCATTAGTGGAAAGGAGGGTCAAGAGAAGTTGGAGAAAGTATTTGAGGTCACCTTCTGAGTTGGGAGGGCTTCTAAAATAGAGCAGAGGTCCCAACACAGTCTTGAACTAGTTGTTATGTCTCCACTTCCTCATGTTGTTCTGATTATAGCAGGACAATTAATATCTGAATAGGAATGCAATGACTGCAAACAGAATCCTAAATGAAGCTTATTTGTGGTTGTTCCCTTTTGACTATTGCCCACCAATACATTGAAAGAGACCAAGATGTATTCGGAACCAACCCAGTCATTTCTTTGACTGGGTGTCTCTTTCCACACCATATGTTTCTATATGTCACCTGCAAACTTCTGGTTGAAATAGAACAGGGGTGTCAAACTGGCAGCCCGTGGGCCGGATGCATCACATGCAGGCCACGCCCACCCCAGCTCCGCAAAGGCAAAAAACATCGCGATACGACACGATATGTCACGTGATGCAATCAAGTTTGACACCTGTGAAATAGAAGCTCACTGAGTGAGCTTTGAGCCAGTCACTTTCTACCTCACAGGGTTGGCTGTGGTGACATAAAGCAGGAGGCAGTACTATATATCTCAACTTGAGCTCCCGAATGAAATGGTGATATGAATCTAGCAAGCAAACAAATATGACAACGGCTGCCATTCCATTAACTCTGGATCCAATAGCATTATAAGTAGAGCTTCACTTTAACTAAACCAAAGATCAAGTAACTTGGCACCCTCAAAAGAATTGGGCCACAATCTCTCTGGATCTATGTATACAGTAGTTTTAGACTTTATGGTGCCAGATTGCTACTCCTCATCTAGTTTTATCAAGAGATGGAGGGAAGTAATTTTTCCTTGTAGCCCCAAATTTCAGGTAAAGCCTGGCTTAGTATTTCCCTTTCGACAATTGGTGAATGTTGGATGTATTGTACTATCTAATCCATTTAGTACCAGCACACAAAACCTATTGTGCTAACCTTAATCTTGAGGGAAACTCTTAAACTGTTTGAAGAACAGTTCAGAAAATTTGAGTGCTGCAAGAAATATTAACTCTAGAACAGGCGTGTCAAACTGCCGGCCCGCGGGCCGAATGCATCATAGCGAAACCACGCCCACCCCATTGCTGGTAATGGCAAAAAAGTCATGATACATCATGATACGTCTTGTGATGTTGCGAGTTTGACACTCCTGTTCTAGAACAATCAGTTATTTGTGCCATCATTACATAATACATTAGGACAGGACAGACCTCTCTTCTGCGGCTGATCAATTGCCAATCTCTAACTCAGTGTATTTGGTAAAGATTTTGGGCACAGATATGTAATAGTACTAGCATATTTGCAGAACGTGTTCTAGTATGATAATCATTAACCTGTAAATTGGCCGGGTATGTGCGCTCTGAGTTTATTTTTTTTAATCAAACTCACCATGCTGTGTGTATTGCTAGAGAC
>NW_015412809.1:0-1831 GCF_001527695.2 Protobothrops mucrosquamatus | reverse complement strand
ATCTTGATTCTATCCCTCTGTTAATGCAGCCTAGCACTGTGTTGGCTTTTTTGGCAGCTGCAGCACACTGCTGGCTCATATTTAAATGATTGTCCACTAGGACTCCAAGATCCCTCTCACAGTTACTACTATTGAGCAAGGTACCCCCTATACTATACCTGTACATTTGGTTTTTCTTGCCTAAATGTAGAACCTTACTGTCACTGTGGGATGCTGCAAATGGCTGTAAATGTGGCTATGTTGCCAAGCACCTGAAATTTAGTCATGTGATCATGGGGGGGGGGGGTAACTATCAGCACTTCAAATATGGGTTGTAAATAGCCCCAAGGTAGGTCTGTTGTAACTTTTAATGGTTTCTAAGCAACTAGTCATATACTTCATTAAATTTTGATCAGGTTAGATTTGAGCTCTCGGGAATTCTCTCGTGCTCACCCAGAGTTTTTCAGCCCCCAGCACAAAGGCTTTAGCATTTTTCAGGTGACTGGGACAAACTTCCATCCGCATGCATTTTAGCAAGCAGCTTTTCATATGTCCACCCATCTGAATTCTTTCTTCTAATAGGTGTACCAGATGAAAACTGTCCAAATTAATAGGGCAAGACGGATCCTTGTGGCTATTTAAACTAGTATCTTCTCTATGTCTATGGAGATTCTTAGTCATCCAGGTCATGGTTGTCCCAAAGGTGCTTTTTCAAAAGGCAACTGGACTTCTTCTTTTTGTTTGTTTTATTATCCCTTTTGCCAAATTGTAGGTGGATACTGATAAAGTTACTGACTTTGATAAAGTGTCTCACCAGTGTATGGCATTTGGAAATTCAGTGGCAGCAAAATGCAGTTTCTTCACTGATGGAAGATATTTTAAATGGCTTCCATTGCAGCAATTATTTGTAGATACAGCATTTGTAGATACAGCATTTATATAATAAAATGCAAAATGAGATGCTGAACTTCTACCAAGTATTCAACTAAATTCCTTTTATTTTGATTGCTCTATTAAAATGTTCATATATTCCAGAAGTATAAATGTTAAGAAGGTAACTTGGCGCTACCATTTTCCAATGTTCCAAATCAGTTGATGAAGCTGAACTCTAATGAGCCAAATAAGCAAGGAAAGAGATTAGGAAGCTGCTAGATTTTTAAACTCCTGACATCACTGGTTGATGGAAAAATGGAAGAATGTTTGTGTCACTGATTCAGCTTGATCTACTGACTTTCTTCTCCATGGCGATGCAGCTCTTCTATTGATATTTTGCATCTGTGCATATTTATTTTACTTGTATTGAAAGAACTGCTTGACAAAGGCTGGGATGATGAAGCCTCTGAGAGAGAGAGATATGTAGGAGTTGTGAGGGTATTGTGGGAGGGGAGGTGTTGATATGGACTAGCAGAACATGGGACAAGAGCCCTGTTTCCTGAGTTTGCTTTATTTGTACAGAGCCTGATAACAAGCAAAGAACAGATGATGCCCTTTCTGCAATAAGAAGAAAAGCATAGATTTTAGATTTCACAACCCTGCTTCTGTTCCCAGTGACAATTCCATTTGGGATATGTATGTTAGGAACAGGAGTATCTTACATGCATTTATCAACTTGTCTTATCTCAGGTTCCCTGTGGATCAAGTGGAAAAGGTCACGCCTGCTGTGTAGAAAATGGCGTGCAGAAAAGCCAAAAGGAAGTTGAGAATGAATCAGATTTCATACTTCAGTTTAGTTTCATTCTATTAGCCCCTGGTTCTTTTCATTCCCTTTCAAGCTGTACAGCTGTAAGAACATTTCCACTCTTGTTGGCCAACATATTTTGCTCTTGTTTTGCCACTAAAGTATTCCTTCCTG
>NW_015412808.1:0-1832 GCF_001527695.2 Protobothrops mucrosquamatus | reverse complement strand
CTAGCCATTGAGGAGAAAATTCTGGGAATTGAAGTCCACACATCTTGAAATGGCTAAGCCTGGGAAACAGGTCTAACTATTCAAGACTCTGTAAAGTTACTTCTTGCGACATGCACATATGCACACTGCACCCATGTATCCACTACTTTAACATTTTTTTCCCCTATCCCTATGACAGTAGTTAGCTTAACAACACTGCTGGGACATTTTTAACAAGAGAACTGGACTGCAGAAATTACAAAATGCTTGCCAAGAGCAGGGGTCTCCCAAACTTAGCTATTTTAAGACTTGTGGACTTCAATTCTAGCTGGGGGATTCTGGGAGTTGAAGTCCACAAGTCTTAAAGTTGCCAAATCTGGAGACCCGTGGCCAAGAGCATGTCTGTTCCTTTTCTTCCATTCTTAAACCCAAACGAGGGATGCAAAAATCACATCTGCCATGCCCAGCCCCTCCCAAACCCAAACAGGATCAGTCCGCTGTTCACTCACCAGCATTGACGATCGCATCGACCTCCAACTTCGTAATGTCTCCTCGGACTAAGGAGATTTTCCCGTTCAGATTATTATCTTTGGGGTAAATGGTTTCTTCGGGCTGTTGGATCCGAGCGCCTGGCATTAAAGGGAGAAGAGATGAAGATGATGATGATGGAGGAAGATACTTCTATGTCACGGACTTCAAAATAGCTTTTTAAACAAAAAAAACGACTCACTTTTGGCCATTTCTTTCCATGTTGGGATCTGCTTCAGTTTGACGAAATCTTTGGTGAAGTAATGAGGACGGCGCTGTTTGTTGTTCAGCCCTTTCAGAAATGCTGAATGGGAAAATAAAGCAAGAGAGAAAGAAAATAATGGTTGGTGATCCAAATTGGGAGGGGGGAATCTGCAATAATTTACTGCATATCAATAAATTATTGCAGACTCCCCCCCCCCCGAATTTAGAAAGTTTGAAAGTTATCATTATCAGTTAGAAAGGAATCATTTTTTAAGGGATTGTATTGCAACCTCAAAAGAAAATGTTTTCAGCAGTTAGAAGCTGGCGAAGTTTTGCTTTAGAGTAGCTAAATGAATGGAAAGCATCCAATCTGCAACCGAGCATATCCTGAGGCCAGGTAGTCCACATCTGGCAGAACCAGCATCTCGGTCGTTAAGCAAAGCGGTCACTAAGTGAGGTCACAATTCTGCTTACAATCCGACTTCAGCCTTCCTTTGCTTCAAAAGTTGTCCATGCAAGGCCCCAGTTGCAGTTATTTTGTCACCCCCTTTGTGTGAACAGTTGCTAAACAAGGCAGTCACTAAATGAGGACTACCTGTATTTTTACCAATAGCAACTAGAGCCAGTTTGGTGTAATGGTTAAGGTGCCAGCCTAAAAACTGGGTGCAGTAAGTTGTAGTCCTGCCTTAGCCATGAAAGTCCAGCCCAACACACCTCACATGGTTATTGTTATTGTGGGAAAAATAGGAGGAAAGAATATTATATATATTCACCTCCTTGAGTTGCCTATGAAGTAAAGTATACACTTTGTAGTTTATATACTTTAAAGTTCACTTTAAAGTTCACTTTATAGTTACCTATAAAGTTTTTAAAAAGTTAGGATTGTCTATTATTTAGTTCCTACTGTGTATAGGTTTTGTTAAAAAAAAAATCTTCTTAATATTGTAAACTGCCCAGAGTTACCTTATGGTAAGATGGGCTGCCAATAAATTTAGAAAGAAAGAAAGAAAGAAAGAAAGAAAGAAAGAAAGAAAGAAAGAAAGAAAGAAAGAAAGAAAGAAAGAAAGAAAGAAAGAAAGAAAGAAAGAAAGAAAGAAAGAAAGAAAGAAAGAAAGAAAGAA
>NW_015412807.1:10145-11977 GCF_001527695.2 Protobothrops mucrosquamatus | reverse complement strand
GCAACAGAATTTTATGAAATATGGAACAAATGTTATGATTGGCTAGAACAAAGAAAGAAAAAGACATGATTACTGATGTAAATAAATTGTAAATAATATATAGGAGATGTATAACACAGTTTTGTTAAGGGAAAAATGTATTTTTTCAGTTTTATTTTTGTTGTACAGTGGAAAAAAGGAAAAATAAAAATTAAAAAAAAAAGCTGCCTTGCAACTGAGCATTGCAAACAAGAAGCCCAGTGCCAGTGGAATTCTAACCATCCACATGAAGCGCCAGCTCGTCTTCCCACCAAAGTGGTACCTATTTATCTACTCACATATAACATGCTTTTGAAATGCTTGGTGGGCAGAAGCTGAGGCAAGTGATGGAAGCTCTCCCTTCCACACAGTGCTAGGACTCAAACCACTGTAGCAAAGACCTTCAACATCATTAAGGCACTGAGCCATCACACCTCTTTGTTGGCTTAAATCAATCTAATGAAAACTTGATGGAATATCTAACCTGCCCTTTTGATTTGAAATCTTCCCTTCTGGACATGGAACACAGTCATAGCAACAAAATTGTTTTCCTTCAGTCTCCTTTTTCCAATATCCAGGGGAGCAGTGGTCATTACACAGAGAAATTGGAAGAACCTGGTGATAAACATAAAAGGTTTTGGCAAACAGAAAACAAACAAAAAAAAAAGAATCTAGAAGGATTCAATCTGAGTCAGTCACTAGGACCAAAGGTTGACCAGTGACTGACTCAGAGTAGTTTCTTCAACATTATGTTCAGCCACATATATTTGCGTTCATTTGTGAGTTATCAATCTTTCTTTTTATTGGGGAAAATAATTCTTTATTTCCCAAATAGCTAGTGAATATTACCTAGCTGGATTTATATTATACATTAAAATTTGTTAAAATGATAATGATGAATAAAAGAGCCTGTCTGAAAAAGGCAAGGTGAGTAAATAAATATGTGTGATGACAATGTTATGGACATGATGCAACTCCAATGATTTTCAAGGGAACCAAATATGAAAACGAGACCTTTACATTGTAACATCATTTTGTCTATTTGAATAATAATAATAATAATAATAATAATAATAATAATAATAATAATAATAATAATAATAATAATAATAATAAAGTTGGAAGGGACCTTGGAGGTCATCTAGTCCAACCCCCTGCTCAGGCAGGAAACCCTATACCATTTCGGACAAATGGCTCTCCAGTCTCTTCTTAAAAACTTCCAGTGTTGGAGCATTCACCAGTTCTGGAGGCAGGTTGTTCCACTGGTTAATTGTTCTAACTGTCAGGAATGTTTGATTGTGATCCACATTTGTTCAAAGTATGCCATTTTTTTCTTACACGCATTGAAATTAGATTTCTAAAGAGGCTTTGGTCAGTATTGTTAAGGAGACCAAGGCCTCTATCTGGGATCATAACACCCTGATTCCCTGAAAATAAGACCCAATCAGAAAATAAGCCTTAGCATGATTTTTCAGGATGCTCGTAATATAAGTCCCATCTCAAAAGTAACCCCCAGTTAAGATCTTCAGTCAGCCAGATGCATTCAATACTGTATCTCCCTGAATATAAACCCTAAGCAGAAAATAAGCCCTAATGCATCTTTTGGAGCAAAAATTAATATAAAACACAGTCTTATTTGTGGGGAAACATGGGTAGCTCAAGATATCATCCATTAAATGCATCCATACTTGATTAAAAGCTGGGTGCCAGACAATCAAACCATCATCAATGAATAATTCTTTGCCTGTTGGAGCATTCGGATCTATTATTCCGACTTTAACTCTTTGAAAAGACCGATTTGGAAACGTGATCAG
>NW_015412807.1:0-1030 GCF_001527695.2 Protobothrops mucrosquamatus | reverse complement strand
TATACAGATTAGTAGTCGGCTGCCTAAGACTGCTAATTTGTTTGGTTCACACTTGTGCACTTTCCAAAGTGTGCTATATGGGGCAAACGAGCTCTGCATCAGAAGAAAATGTGAGCAGCTTTCCTGCAGCATCATCTGGGGGCCTTGTCCCTCCATCAAAGCAGCCTTGCAACTGAACATTGCAGACAGGAAGCCCAGTGCCAGTGGAATTCTAACCATCCACATGAAGCGCCAGCTCGTCTTCCCACCAAAGTGGTACCTATTTATCTACTCACATATAACATGCTTTTGAAATGCTTGGTGGGCAGAAGCTGAGGCAAGTGATGGAAGCTCTCCCTTCCACACAGTGCTAGGACTCAAACCACTGTAGCAAAGACCTTCAGCATCATTAAGGCACTGAGCCATCACACCTCTTTGTTGGCTTAAATCAATCTAATGAAAACTTGATGGAATTTCTAACCTACCCTTTTGATTTGAAATCTTCCCTTCTGGACATGGAACACAGTCATAGCAACAAAATTGTTTTCCTTCAGTCTCCTTTTTCCAATATCCAGGGGAGCAGTGGTCATTACACAGAGAAATTGGAAGAACCTGGTGATAAACATAAAAGGTTTTGGCAAACAGAAAACAAAAAAAAAATAAATTAATCTTGCAGGATTCAATCTGAGTCAGTCACTAGGACCAAAGGTTGACCAGTGACTGACTCAGAGTAGTTTCTTCAACATTATCTTCAGCCACATACATTTGCCTTCATTTGTGAGTTATCAATCTTTCTTTTTATTGGGGAAACTAATTCTTTATTTCCCAAATAGCTAGTGAATATTACCTAGCTGGATTTATATTATATATTAAAATTTGTTAAAATTGTAATGATGAACAAAAGGGCTTGTCTGAAAAAGACAAGGTGAGTAAATAAATATGTGTGATGACAATATTATGGACATGATGCAACTCCAATCATTTTCAAGGGAACCAAATATGAAAATGAGACTTTTACATTGTAACATCATTTTGTCTATTTGATTAATAA
>NW_015412806.1:0-1832 GCF_001527695.2 Protobothrops mucrosquamatus | reverse complement strand
CAAAATGGTACCTATTTATCTGCTCACATTTGCATGCTTTTGAATGGAGGGCAGGAGGTGGGGGGAAAGCTAGAATTCACTCTATTGTGAAAACATTTCGGTTTTGAACCCAGATTGTCAGCTTTCCAGCTGACAAGCTCAGCATCTTTAACCACTGAGCCATTGCACCAAACTACTACTAACAAACTACTACCAGAATACAAACTGCCTTTAATATCACTATGAAATCAACAGGACTGTTGCCCAGCTGTCATGGTCCTTTGACCTTTGACCGTCAAAAGGCAAGAACAATACTCACAAATATGGACGCACATGATCAGTAATGGCCACTCGTTTGATTTCATGGGGGCAGAAGCCATTGCCCAGGATGCTTCCAAAGGGGGCTGTTTGCTCAGGGAGGCCTGGCTGTCAGATGCATGTTCGATTAACTGGCATATAGAGCTACCTCTAGCATACCAAGTATTGAAATCACATGAGGAGCAAACCAAAATGTGTGCCACGCTCGCAAGGAGGGGGGCAAAAGAAGGCAACAACTATATGGCCCATGTGGATAAAAGGAGACTGGATACATGGCAGATTGCCAAGCCCAAGGGGGGGGGAAGAATGGAGGAGAATGACACAACCTGCAGGAAGGAGAAGTAGGTCGAGCAACCCCTCGCCCGGCGTGGATGGTGTGACAAACCTAGGAACAATCCTGCAAATACCTCAGCTGATTATACACGGATGAGGCAGTGGGGGGAGAACACCACAACACACATGCACGCCTACACACAGAGAGCAGCCTGCTAGACATGGATGACAGAGCGGAGCTGGGAACAATCCAGCAACCACTCTAGGTGATCAAGCGTGGATGAGGCAGCGGGAAAGGATATTGCAACACGCAATAGGAGAGGAGGAGATGGGATTGACAGAGGTAAACAGCAGAAGACAGGAACAACAAGTGGATATACTGGGTAGAGGGTAACAATGGAAGGGCACCAATAATATCAGATCCAGACGCGCAGCCCACGGTGATCATGGAGGGGGGGACGATTGGAAGATAGACCAGTGGTAGTAGCATCAGATGGCCGGGGGCAAGAAGGATGGGCGGGACAGATAGACATGCCAGGAGGGGAACAGGCAAGGAAAGGCAAGACTGACAGGAATGGGAAGGACAAAGGAAGGAACAAAGGGATGAAAGAAAGTTGCAAAAATGGAATACAAGCGAGGAGAGGAGGGACAATTGAGACAATTACAGCCGGTTAGGACGGATGGCCCTATCACAAGATCAATGGGCAGGATACTGAGTCAGCAGGGCTTATAAGAAAACTCCCCACCTCCAACACTCACTCTGATGATGCTGGCAGTGGACCAGCGAAAGCTAAGGTTGTAAATTTGTAAATAGTTGTTGTTGTGTCCTGAGCCTGCAAAAGCAGGCTCGGGACGTTGCAAGAATCCCGGGCATTTGCAAAAGCTGCCCGGGACCAGACTGAGTGGCGCCGGCCTTGCGTGCATGCGCAAGGCGGGAAAAGACTGCCTTGTGATTGGTTGGATTTGCCCGGGGATCAGAAGGTATAAATAGAGGCCTGCGTGCCTCTGCTCGGGTTGTTCGTAGATTGGAAGCAGAGAATAAAGACTTGTTAGAAATGCATCATCTCAAGCGCCATTATTCTCCGGACTTAACACTGGCGACGAAGGTGGGATTCAGTCTATACAGCTAGGGAAGCTTGAAGACTCACCCAAAGAAGTCCGGAAGAGGAAAAACGGCGTTGAAGTCAGCGTTTATCCTGCCAGTACGAAATCGCTGGAGGGTGCGTGCGGCTGAAGAAGACCCTGATCCTCGATCATGGCGA
>NW_015412805.1:0-1832 GCF_001527695.2 Protobothrops mucrosquamatus | reverse complement strand
TATCCCTCTGTTAATGCAGCCTAGCACTGTGTTGGCTTTTTTGGCAGCTGCAGCATACTGCTGGCTCATATTTAAGTGATTGTCCACTAGGACTCCGAGGTCCCTCTCACAGTTACTACTATTGAGCAAGGTACCACCTTTACTGTACCTGTGCATTTGGTTTTTCTTGCCTAAATGTAGAACCTTACTTTTTTCACCACTGAATTTCATTTTGTTAGATAGCGCCCAATGTTCAAGTCTGTCAAGATCCTTCTGTATCTTAAGCCTAACTTTTGGAGTGTTGGCTATTCCTGTCAGCTTGGTGTCATCTGCAAATTGGATGAGTTCCCCATCTATCTCCTAATCCAAATCATTAATGAAGATGTTGAAGAGCACTGGGCCCAAAACAGAGCCCTGGGGCACCCCACTGCACATTTCCCTTCATGTAGATGCAGTTCCATTTAGGACAGTGGTTCTCAACCTGTGGGTCGGGACCCCATTTGGGGTCGATCGACCATTTCACGGGGGTCGCCAAGCAAGGCTGTCCGCCATTTTTTTGTCTGCCATTTTTTCCCCTTTTCCGGAGGGTGCCTTACCTCCCTTGGGCTGGGCCAGCTGGTGGTCGGCCTGCTCCGTCTCTGCCGCTTGCCAGCTATGCCTCGGCCGGCGCAGGGGGCGGAACCACGCATGCGCGGCACTCCCGGGCAGGGAAAGTCCTCGACTTACGACCGGTTGGGTAGTCCTCAACTTACAACCGGTTTAGTCCTTGACTTACGACCGGTTTAGTCCTTGAGTTACGATCGGTTTAGTCCTCGACTTACGACCGGTTGGGGTCACGGCATTAAAAAGGTTGAGAACCACTGATTTAGGACCATACGCTGAGTATGGCCGGTCAGCCAGCTACGAATCCATCTGGTGGTGATGCTGTCTAACCCACATTTTTCTATCTTATCAAGTAGTAGGTTGTGGCATTATCAAATGCCTTACTGAAGTCCAAGTAAATTATATCCACAGCATTCCTATTTTCACCTCATTTTGTCACCTGGTCAAAGAATGCAATAAGATTTGTCTGATATGATCTGTTTTTGACAAACCCATGTTGGCTTTTGGTTATGATTTTGCTTCTAGGTGTTCACTGATTCATTGCTTGATTATCTTTTTCAGAATCTTCCCAAGTATTGAGGTCAGGCTGATAGGTCTGTAATTTCCTGGATCTATTTTTTGAAGATGGGAACTACATCAGCTCTTTTCTAGTCCTCTGGTAGTTCATCGGTGCTCCAGGATCTTTGAAAGATATAGTTCAGTGGTTCTGAGATTACTTTTGCCAGTTCCTTGAGAATCTTGGGGTGTAATCCATCTGGTCCTGGTGATTTGAACTTGTCTAGGGTGGACAGGTGCTCACTTACCATTTTCTTGCCTATTTTAACTTGTGTTTTTTTTTTTTTTCAAATATAAATTTTTATTATTTTCATCATAAAAAAAAGCACATCACAGATACATCACAGTGTAAAAACCCCTACCCCCCACCCCCCACCCGGACTTCCCAAACCTAATCCCAGAATACTATTCAACTAAAAGTAAACTAGTATTAATATCCCTAACTCCACAAAGTATTATTCTACATAAGTAGGTGAAATATATATATATAAAAAAATTTTTTTTATCTAAAAACCTAAATTATATTCCACCATTCTATGCTTATTTTGAATATAAACAATCCATCTTCTCCATATTGATAAAAATTGTTCATTTGAGTGATCCTTCAGATAAGCCGAAATTTTTGCCATTTCAGCAAGATGCGAAACCTTCAATCTCCAGTCCTCCATTGTAGGTAAAACTTTACTCTTCCAATT
>NW_015412804.1:0-1832 GCF_001527695.2 Protobothrops mucrosquamatus | reverse complement strand
AGAAGAAACAGCAGCCTCCTTCCTCGGTTAGCTCCGATTCCCTCCCCCCGTGTCACCTCTGAGCTGCAGGACTCCGCCGCTTGCTTTATAAACCCTTGGCCGCTGCTCCATCCACACACGCTCGCGCAGGGAAAGGGGGAAACGGGTGGGCCGGCCGGCTCCCCTCTCCTCTTTGTGTGTGTGTGTGTGTCTCTCTCTCTCTCAATTCTCCCCCACCTGGAGCATCACATGAAGAATTGGCTGAAGAATACGGCCGAATTTACCCGGGCAGGTGCAGGGAAAGGGGGAAACGGCTCCCCTCTCCTCTTTGTGTGTGTGTGTGTGTCTCTCTCTCTCTCAATTCTCCCCCACCTGGAGCATCACATGAAGAATTGGCTGAAGAATACGGCCGAATTTACCCGGGCAGGCGCAGGGAAAGGGGGAAACGGCTCCCCTCTCCTCTTTGTGTGTGTGTGTGTGTGTCTCTCTCTCTCTCAATTCTCCCCCACCTGGAGCATCACATGAAGAATTGGCTAAAGAATACGGCCGAATTTACCTGGGCTGGCGCAGGGAAAGGGGCAGGCGCAGGGAAAGGGGGAAACGCAGGGAACGCCTCGGCCCCTTTTGGTTTGTCGGTGAGCGCCCGGCAGAGCGCAGCATCGCCAGGCCTCCCCCCTTCACGCGAGGCGTCTGGCGTTCCCCCTCGCGCTTGGCTGCGGCGGTCCAGGGTATTCCGTCCTGGCCTCGACACGCAGCGCCGCAGGGAACGGAAGGGGGGAGGGCCGTACCGGGAGCATCACATGAAGAATTGGCTGAAGAATACGGCCGAATTTACCCGGGCTGGCGCAGGGAAAGGGGGAAACGGGTGGGCCGGCCGGCTCCCCTCTCCTCTTTGTGTGTGTGTCTGTGTGTCTGTGTGTCTCTCTCTCTCTCAATTCTCCCCCACCCCAAAAGCGGGGAGGGGGCGACCTTGCAAAAGGGAGGGGGCTTCTCCCGGTTGCGGGGAAGGCTTGAGGTGCGCCTTTCTCAGCCAGCCCGGGTAAATTCGGCCGTATTCTTCAGCCAATTCTTCATGTGATGCTCCAGGTATGGCCCTCCCCCCTTCCGTTCCCTGTGGTGCTGCGTGTCGAGGCCAGGACGGAATACCCCGGGCCGCCGCAGCCAAGCGCGAGGGGGAACGCCAGACGCCTCGCGCGAAGGGGGGAGGCCTGGCGACGCTGCGCTCTGCCGGGCTCTCACCGACAAACTGAAAGGGGCCGAGGCGTTCCCTGCGTTTCCCCCTTTCCCTGCGCCTGCCCCTTTCCCTGCGCCAGCCCGGGTAAATTCGGCCGTATTCTTTAGCCAATTCTTCATGTGATGCTCCAGGTGGGGGAGAATTGAGAGAGAGAGAGACACACACACACACACACAAAGAGGAGAGGGGAGCCGTTTCCCCCTTTCCCTGCGCCTGCCCGGGTAAATTCGGCCGTATTCTTCAGCCAATTCTTCATGTGATGCTCCAGGTGGGGGAGAATTGAGAGAGAGAGAGACACACACACACACACAAAGAGGAGAGGGGAGCCGTTTCCCCCTTTCCCTGCACCTGCCCGGGTAAATTCGGCCGTATTCTTCAGCCAATTCTTCATGTGATGCTCCAGGTGGGGGAGAATTGAGAGAGAGAGAGACACACACACACACACAAAGAGGAGAGGGGAGCCGGCCGGCCCACCCGTTTCCCCCTTTCCCTGCGCGAGCGTGTGTGGATGGAGCAGCGGCCAAGGGTTTATAAAGCAAGCGGCGGAGTCCTGCAGCTCAGAGGTGACACGGGGGGAGGGAATCGGAGCTAACCGAGGAAGGAGGCTGCTGTTTCTTCT
>NW_015412803.1:0-1832 GCF_001527695.2 Protobothrops mucrosquamatus | reverse complement strand
TTCCGGAGAACTAAAGCCAGGGGTAGGCAACCTTGGCTCTTTTATGACTCGTGGACTTCAACTCCCAGAATTCCTGAGCCAGCCACGCTGAGGGGAAAGGGAGAGATTTCCAAGCTGAGCCATGCTGGCTCAGGAATCCTGGGAGTTGACGTCCACGAGTCATAAGAGAGCCAAGGTTGCCTACCCCTGACCTAGATGATAGATAGATAGATAGATAGATAGATAGATAGATAGATAGATAGATAGATAGATAGATAGATAGATAGATAGATAGATGGACGGACGGACGGACGGACGGACGGACGGACGGACGGACGGACGGACGACCGACCGACCGACCTAGATCAGGGGTAGGCAACCTTGGCCCTTTTACGACTTGTGGACTTCAACTCCCAGAATTCCTGAGCCAGCCATGCTGAGGGGAAAGGGAGAGGTTTATAAGCTTAGCCATGCTGGCTCAGGAATTCTGGGAGTTGAAGTCCACGAGTCATAAAAGAGCCAAGGTTGCCTACCCCTGACCAAAGCCATCTCCTTGGATAAGTGTCCCTCAAGCTTGGCAACCTCACAAGGCCTGGATTTCAGCTCCCAGAATTCCGCAATTGCGGTAAAGTCCACAAAGGCATGAATTCTGAAAGTGGAAAATTGTCACGTCGTCGTCTTAAAAGTTGTAAAGTTTGAGAAACAACTGTCCTGTGATGTCATTTTGTGCCACTCTAGGAAGCCGAGGAGCCGAGCGAACAGTTGTTCTGGACAAATCCAAAGGGGAGCCGGTGATTAGCGTGAAAGCCGCATCCACCTCAAAAGAGAGAGTAAGTCTTTGCGTTTTACTGTCATGTAATGAAGTAATGTAATGAAGTTCCTGAAGTTGAAACTCAAGTACTTTGGCCACCTAATGAGAAGGAAGGACTCCCTGGAGAAGAGCCTGATGCTGGGAAAGATGGAGGGCAAGAGAAGAAGGGGACGACAGAGAACGAGGTGGCTGGATGGAGTCACTGAAGCAGCAGGCGTGAGCTTAAATGGACTCCAGAAGATGGTAGAGGACAGGAAGGCCTGGAGGAACGTTGTCCATGGGGTCGCGATGGGTCGGACATGACTTCGCAACTAACAACAACAACAATGTAAAGGGGCCAAGACCACACACCCATTCTTCAAACCTTCCTAGCTTGATAAAAGTTGGGTCCAGGGATTGACTGTTCAAACCTCGTCTATTACAATTGATTTTTTTTTTAAGCCACGGCTTTCCACCAAAATTGGTAGAACGTTTGATCGATTGTTTAGTTATTTATTTAAATGTGTACACTGTCCATCCCTCTCTATCCAAGCGACTCTGAGTGGCTCAGAATGTCCCAAATGACAGAACAAAACAATTACAGGATCGAAACATCGGACCTTAAAAGGGAAAAACATTAAAATCAATATGAAAACAGATTTTTTTTTTAAAAAAAAAACCCAACACGTGGACAGGGTGGAGGGGACACGTTTACTGGCGTGTTTCCCTGAAAATAAGATGCAACCGGAAAAATAAACCCTGGCATGATTTTTCAGGACGCTCGTAATAGAAGCCCCCCCCCCCCCAAAATAAGCCCGTCAGCCAGCATTTAGTACCGTATTTCCCCAAATATAAGCCCTAACTGGAAAATAAGCCCTAATGCAGTGTTCCTCAACCTTGACAATTTTAAGGCATGTGGACTTCAACTCCCAGAATTCCACAGCCAACATTGTTGGCTGTGGAATTCTGGGAGTTGAAGTCCACATGCCTTAAAATTGTCAAGGTTGGTGCCCTAATGCGTCTTTTGGAGCAAAAGTTAATATAAAATCCGGCATTATTTTCA
>NW_015412802.1:0-1832 GCF_001527695.2 Protobothrops mucrosquamatus | reverse complement strand
CCCCCAGGGGGAGGGCCTTCTCTGTGGGTGCCCCCACCCTCTGGAACGAGCTACCCCCCGAGATCCGGACGATTCCGGATCTCCTAACCTTCCGCCGCGCCCTCAAGACATGGCTTTTTCAGCAAGCGGGACTGACCTAGGGTGAATTTTAAATAGGGATAATTTTTAATGATTTTAATAAGAGACACAGCTACAAATAATTGGTTTTTAATTGGCTTTTATTGGGGAAATGTACTATGTTGTTTTAATATGCTGTGAGCCGCCCTGAGTCCCGTGGGGAGAAGGGCGGCATATAAGTCTTAAAAATAAATAAATAAATAAATAAAATAAATGTGCAGTCTCTTAATCCAGGTCTCTTTCTCTGGGAAAGCTTTGTGTTGCTAAATCTCTCCCCCATTGTTCCTCCAGGTGCATATTCCATCACATTGATTCACAGAGACTGCCTGGACAAGTTCCTATAGGTTTTGTTTTTTTTTGCAAAATTGTTTTAGAAATGGTTCTCCATTGCCTCCTTCCTAGGGCTGAGAGATAGTGACTGGCTCAAGGTCATGCCCACGATGGGACTAGAACTCAGAGTCTCCTAGTTTATAATCTGATGCCTTAACTATTACACCAAACTAGCTCTCACCTCTAAATAAAACCAACTTAATATATCAATGTTATGCAATGGTAATGATTTTAAATCAGCTGGTCCTTTAGCAAGATAAGGGAAGGGAGAAGAGATTCATGCCACACCCTACAATATCTTAGGATACCTCTAGGAGGTTAAAAAGTTATAGCCTTAGGTTATGATGATAACCTTTATTGTCATATTTTTACTGTGGGCACAGTGGTGCACATTAAAACATACTATATACAACCTGAAGATGACGAATGGGACTTTGTCGAACCTGTGCTCAGGAAATGGTGTTAGAAATATTTGTTCCAGCTCGCACATTTTGGAGCCTGTTAGTAAGAAAATCAAGAATCCAGTTGCAAAAAGGAGTGTTTAAGCCTAAAACGCCCGGTTTGTCTACTAGATGTTGGGGAATGATTGTGTTAAATGCTGAACTAAAGTTGACAAACAACAAACGCACATGAGTATTTCTTTCCTCTAAGTACTTCAAGCTCAGATAGAGAATGGAAGAAATAGCATCCTCTGTAGAGTGATTTGGTCGGTAAGCAAACTGAAGCGGGTCAAATGTTGGCGGGAGGCTAGATACAATAATGTCCTTTATCAGCTTCTCAAAGCATTTCATAATGATGGATGTCAGTGCAACCAGAGGGTAATCATTGAGGCCTGTAATTGCGGACTTTTGGGGCACTGGCAAAATGATGGCCGTCTTAAAACAGTTTAGTTTAGCAAGATTCTATCCATTAGGTAAATAAAGGATTGAACTTGACTAGATTTCACTGTATCATCTCTGGGCTTGGGCCTGACAATCAAACACAACTGAACAGAAAAAAATAGAGGCATACAGCCCTGTGCTTATTTACATCATAATAGTTTCCTTTGTCACAGGGGCTATTAGTGATTCCTTATTCTTTTCTGTATGTATACAAGTTCCCTCCCCTTCCCTCCAACTTCCTATTTTATATACCAACTTCCTTATATGGAAGTACCATATAAATGTTTATTTTCTTTACTAGAATTCAAGCAATTTATCATTTCATCACTGTAACTATCATGTAATTGCTTAGTAATGGCAGAACTAATAGTGTTGGAACACATCCTGTTTGCATGCATTTTAGCAGGAGACCAAAAACATTTCTTTGCTAATTGAACAGAAGGCCTCATTCATCAGTCTATTTTCACTCATCTGTGAAAGAGGCACCCCAAAAGAGACCAGATA
>NW_015412801.1:10943-12406 GCF_001527695.2 Protobothrops mucrosquamatus | reverse complement strand
GGTCCATGGGTCTTTTCTCACCTCTGTTCTCTCAAATATTGAAACCAAAAAATCAACAGCTGGCCTTTACCAACTGATAATGTCCAACTGTCAAACTGATATGTTCTCCTTGCTCTATTATTATTCTGTCAATCCAAATTTGTGAACCCCTAGGTCCAAGTGAAATTGAAATGTATGCTAAACATTAATTCGAAGTCTTCATTCCATAGCAGCTGTTATTAAGGCAGTCACACTGTCAAAAAATCATCAAAAATTGATACATCTAAGTCTTGACTAGTTGTAAACCTATTTAACTGTTGCTATAGCCCATCACATGTAATGTACCTATTGTATACTGATTTATGGTCAGTAATCTGCATTCCTTTACTTGGGGGATATGCATATGTGGGCTATTTTAAATATGTGGTCACCTTAGTACAGCTAGCTACAGAGACCATTATCTACCTCTAGTGGTGAGATTCAAATAATTTAACAACCGGTTCTCTGGTTGCTACCAAAGACACAAGGTGGGGGGTGAATGTCACATGATTGCAAACGATGACAATGTTGATGTAATGTGCTTAATTAAGTTAATTAAATACATACACATATTAAGCTATGTGTAGGGCTAACAGACTGCAAAAATAATAGCTTTGCTTTCCAGATATGTAAATGTGTAGTTTAACCTGCTGCTGGAAATTCTATTTGCTCAGTTTACGGTTCAATATATTGTGTGAATTGAGAACATTAATAATTATCAGGTTCACTCACCTAACCTACAAAGGTACTTTTTCCTATTTTCCGGCAACTGTGAGGCGGGATAACATGAAAACCCATCTCCCGAAGCTGGGCGAAAGATAATTTCTCAAGTCGCCTCCACAGTCCGCTCCTCTGATGGGCACAGCCACTCCTTTGAGAGGCGCTCTGCACAGCCGGTCAATGTATCTGTATGACTTCCACCTTCACTTTTCCTGTTTCTGGTCTCGCCCTCCTTTGGTGGTAGTGGGGCCTGTGGGGCGATGGCAGCTCTACAGGACCTCATTTTGGTGAAGGCGACTGAGCTGATGCTCACAGAAGTGGAAGAGGGCGAGCTGTTGCTTCAGACTGGAGCCCCCGCTCAATTTGCACAATCAGGGGCAGGGGGGGGCATTCTGCCATGGATCAACCGGTTTGCCGAAATAAAAAAAAATTAGGTACCGGTTCTGCTGAACTGGTGTGAACTGGCTGAATCCCACCTCTGTCTACCTCTCCCAATTTAAATAACAGAGAAGCTTCAAAACATTAAATTTATTTATTTATTTATAATTTAATTTATACCCCGCCCTTCTCCTCATGGGACTCAGGGCGGCTAACAGCCTCATAAAAACTACAATACAAATACAATAATTAAAAGCCGAATTAAAAAGAAATATTTAAACAGGCCGATCAATTAAAATTACCCTTAAAAATCCCCTGAAACTTTAAAATCATTAAAAATTATCCCT
>NW_015412801.1:0-1832 GCF_001527695.2 Protobothrops mucrosquamatus | reverse complement strand
TTTTTTATATTGTATAAGAAAATTGCATCTATAGTTGTTGTCTATACAAATTGGGTTATTGTTCCTCTATATCAGTGGTTCTTAAATTATTTGTCCCAATGATCCCTTTTCTTGGTCTCAAATAATGTCATTAACCCCACCCAGAAAACTAGATTCTTTTGTTTTATACAACTGTCTCAGCAATGACAGTCCCAAGTTGGATCCTCAATTCACAAACAAGCAATTACAAATTGCTCCATTACCCCCAGGATATGTCCAAATTACCTCCTTGGGGGTAACTATCTCCAGCAGAGCTAATGCTGGGGGATATATAAAGGAACTGCAAAAACTACTGAGAACTAAACTTTCTCCAACATGATTGGATGGATCATTCACCAATGGGTTATCTTAACCTTCCTGCTCCACGTGACTAAGTCTGAGTTTATAAATATCAGTACCACGCCATGTGCTCCCCAGTTTTTCGACTTAGTCTTCATGCTCCAAGACCAACTTTAAAAATTATCAACATTCTACTACAATTATCATTCCAACAAAGAACTAATATCATATCAAGGGAGAAATTCCCAGGGGAACCATACCAGGAGGAGGATTCCGTCGGATCCTTTGGATTGAATTTATCCCCAGGGAGACCGACTTCCTTTGTCCAGGAGCTGACGGAAAAACCCCAGCTGCACAGGGAATTCCCTACAATCAGCTGATCTCCATCGAAGTATTCCTTTTGCTTCCAGAGGCATCGGAGAAGTTTCCTGGATCTGGTGAGTTTTTTACTCCTTTTCTGCATAGGATCCACTCAGTGTGGGGAACCCTGGGGACCCCCTCCTACGCCCACGCGCCGTTTAATACGGCCGGCAGGGCTTCCCCGGTCGGGAGGCCTCCTAGGGAGGGGGAATCCCCACGCAGACTGGCTCGCCAGAAATCCCGGGGACCTACAGATCGCCCTCGCTGTTTGTACAGCCGGCAGGGCTTCCCTCGGGCGGCAGGGCTTCCCTCGGTTGAGAGGCCACCAGGGAGGGGGAAATTCCCCACGCGGCCTCACTCGCTCGCCGGCAGGCAGAGAGGCTTCCCCCAGGCCGGGGGAACCTCCGGAGAAAGGGTTTTCCCCCGCGCGCGCACACGCGCGCATACGGGGAAACTCCGAAGATGGGGGCCTCCCCCAGTCAGGAGACCTCGAGGAGGGGGAATTCCCCCATGCAGGCAGCCTCGAGGAGAGGGAATTCCCCCATGCAGGCAGTCAGGGAGGCTTCCCCCAGGCCGGGGGAACCTCCGGAGCGAGGATCTCCTCGCGCGCGCTCGCGCGCGCGCGCACGCGCGCATTCGCTCATTTTCAGCCTTTCGGCTCCGTAGGGCTTCCCAAGGGGGAGGAATTCCCCAGGAGGCCAAGGCAAGAGATGCCCAGACAGCCGCAAGGGGGTGTCTCCCCAAACCGGGGACTTCTCCGTATTTCCCTGGCAGGCGGAGATGATTCCACCAGACAGGGAGGCTCAAGCCTCTCTGTCCTCTTATTAAACGGAGGGGTTTTTCCCCAAGCCGGGGAGCTTCCGAAGGGGGGGGATTTCCTTTAAACAACCCCCTGAAGCCCTGGCAGCTGGAGAGAATTCCCTGAACAGGGTAGCCTCCGAGGAGGGGGATTTCTCCACACAGCCTCTCATTCATTCATTGAAGATAAGCCCTGGAGAGGGGAACTTCCCCCTCTCAGCATTCCAGTCGCTCCCAACTTCACTAACTGGGCTTCTCCACCACTGCACTCCCTCACATGGGAGAGGACGCTGGGCAGAGGAGAGGCAAACAGGTCCTAGGACCAGCCAATTAAGGAGCCCAAGAGCTTCCTGAGG
>NW_015412800.1:0-1832 GCF_001527695.2 Protobothrops mucrosquamatus | reverse complement strand
CTAGGGAGGATTTTATTTGGGGTTTATCTTTTAACAATTTGACAGAGACACAACTTTAAAATTTGATTTAATTCGGTTTTATCGGGGGGGAATGTATTTATGTTTTGTTTTTTAAATATGTTGTGCGCCGCCCTGAGTCCCGTTGGGAGAAGGGCGGCATATAAATTAAATTTATTATTATTATTATTATTATTATTAAACACATTCAGTCTTAGCTCCACAAGGCCGTCTAGAAACAGCGAGGAACCAGCCCCTGCTGTGTTCAGCCCCGCCCCCTGGGTACATACTGGGGAGGTGTCATCCTTTGTGAGGAATGAAGAAATGGACCATGCCTTGGCGCTTGCCCCGGTCCCACCCCCTTCTGCCAGAGATCCTCAGATCTGTCCCACTCCTGCCCAGGCCCCCACAGGCACCCTTGACACGAACAATGTAGAGCTGGCCATGCCCACTCAGTAGGCCGCACCCACCCTGGCTGCACCCACCCGCCCCCCCAAGGTCAACCGCAATGCTGATGCAGCCCTCAATGAAATTGAGTTTGACACCCCTGTTACAGGATATACAAAGAGAAAAGGGTTGTGCATCAAAGCAGCACCGCATTCATCCCAAGTTCAGAATTTTCTTGCCTGTCCCTTTTTCCAGCCACCCTGTCTCTGCCAGGGCCCCATATTTACTGTGCAGTTTTTCTGGACCATCCTTGCACTATTCTAAGATTAGTTCTTCTTTAAAAGTAATTTAAGAACTTTATCTGTTGTCATCCCAGTTGTATAATTTTTAGATTTTAGTATATGTCGTATTATCGCCAACATCTGTTTCCCAAAGCTGCAGTAAAATTATGTCTAGACTATTTGGAGAAGATCAGCACCTGGTAAATTACGTCATATAAAATAATATTGTAACGTGTGTGTGTATATGCTGTAATAGGGAACTTAATCTGATGTGCATTACAAATTCACGGTCTTATATGAAAATGTAATACGGAAAGCTTATGTAGAGGATGTTTCACCTCAAAATAATGACAAGATTTAATATGTCTTATTTTTACTACAAAGGCCATGATGTGGCTATTGAATATTACATTGGAATCTAAACAACCGTAAGTGAAATGTTCCTCATATAAATTTTTAAAGACATTAATGGCTGGTATAGAACAATAAGACTGTAAGGAAGAGATCTGGACTTGATTTATATGCTTTAATACTTCACTTTTTATCTATTGCATTTTACTTTACTAAGCCTAAGGTAGCATCCAGCATGTTCGTCTCTGTTCTTATCTGATCTTCAGATTTCAGTCCAGACTTGACTGCTGTTCTGAAATTTTGCCCATTTTCATAAGCAAGCTTGGTTCAGCTCACTTTCTGCAAGATAGTAGGTCAGGTTTTGCAGAGGAAGGGGGAGTTCAGTTCTAATCTTAGTAAAGCAGACGGAGACAAAGCAAAGTTTATAACTACATTCTACACAATACAATTTAGACAGCCCTACTGGAATTGGCATATCTTCCATATTTCACAGCGCCATATTAAATATCTATAAAATTAGCTTGGCAAGTTATGATGCATTGCAGTGAAGTCTTTTTTCTGCTCTTCCTGTAAAGTTAGTTTCTCCATGAAGTTTAATCCACGGCTGGATTAAAGTTCTGGATCCACGGCTGACACTGGAAGATCATTTGTCGGCCGTGACCAGGGGGGCGTTTTATCAGGTTCGCCTGATTTACCAGTTGCGCCCTTTTCTGGACCGGGACGCTTTGCGCACAGTCACTCATGCCCTCGTCACCTCCCGCCTGGACTACTGTAATGCTCTATACATGGGGCTCCCCATGAGGAGCATCCGGAGGC
>NW_015412799.1:0-1833 GCF_001527695.2 Protobothrops mucrosquamatus | reverse complement strand
AAATTCCTCATTTCTACTACAACTCGACTTCAAAACAATGTCAACAGGTTTTTTTTACAGTGGATGCGATGGGGATGCCAACAATTTTGAGACCAAAAATCAATGTCACTACACCTGTATTGGTAAGTGGGAAGGGAGCTGCGGACTGACCTCTTCATCATAAAAAAACTGCTGTCTCCTAAAATTAAGCATAATATAAGATCCTGGTTCTCACAACAGCTAGGATTGATTCAGTATAAGGGAATCTTTGTCACCCAGGGTTGAACTGTGGAGTTTCTCTGAGCTTGGTGGTTTTCTTGGAGATGTTTCATGACCCAGCTAGGGAAGATCTTCAGTGCTAGGAAGGAGGAGGAGGAGGAGGTGGAGGAGGAGAACTATGGGTTTCTTGGTGGTTTTCTTGCAGACATTTCATAACTGAACTAGGTAACATCATCAGTTCTAGAAGGGAGTGGGGTTTACAGAGAAGAGGAGGAGGAGGAGCAAGAGGAGGAGGAGGAGAAGGAGGAGAAGGAGGAGGAGAACGATGACAACGACCTAGGGGTCTTGGGTGCTCTTTGAGCTTCGTTATTTTCTTGCAGACGTTTCATGACCCAACTAAGTAACATCATCAGTGCTAGAAGGGAGTGGGGTTTGCAGAGAGGAGGAGGAGCAGGATGAGGAGGAGGAGCAGGATGAGGAGCAGGAGGAGTAGGAGCAGGAGGAGCAGGATTACGACGACGACTTAGGGGTCCTGGGTGTTCTTTGAGCTTCATTATTTTCTTGCAGACATTTCATGACCCAACTAGGGAACATCCTCAGTGCTAGAAGGGAGGGGTCTTGTGGAGAGGAGGAGGAGGAGAGGAGGAGGACTGTGGGGTCCTTAGTACTCTTTGAGCTTGGTGTTTTCTTGCAGACCTTTCATGGCCCAGCTAGGTAACATCTTGGTGGGAGTGTGGTTTTCTTCTTGATAGTTCCTGGATTGGGGGATTATTATCTGCTGGGATGTGTGTCCCTGATGATGTGGATGTTGGCGTGATGGCTCCCACCTGCCTGGTCCATGAACCACCAAGGGTCCAACACAGGTGCCTGTGCTGAGGCAGCCAGCTCAGAACTTCAACCTCCCCATTTAGCCTAAGAACTTCAGGCAACTTCCAGGAGGAAAGAAATCTTCTCTGGATGCCCATCCCCCTCTTGAGGGAGGGCACTATCTTGCCCCATCTGTATTTGGGGAGGGGGCTGTGAGAGTGTGCAAAACCAGCGTAGACAGTCCCTGCCTCCCATTCCCTTGAATTCCTCCTTCCTCTTTGGTGGAACCCGGGGTTGTCCATGTCCACCCCCAGGATCCAAGGCAAGAGACGGGAGCCCAGTTATAGGGACCCTCCCCCCGGGGTCCTGAGAGGTTGACCCAGAAGGAAACGGCTCTGCTTTGTGGGGAAGGAGGTGGGCAGGTGGCATCTGGCAGCGTCTCACCTGGATGTATGGAGATGTTTCAGTTCCTGAAAGGCCCAGAGATGGGATCTTGCTGGATCTGGGATTCCAATTCCAAAGAATCTCTCAGCCTTGGGATCTTCTATTTTGCAGAAAAGCCTGGAACGTGTGTCCCCTGGGCCATCACCAACAGGGCCAGAAAGACAAGAATTGTGAAAATGACTGGAATTGTCCAGGGCAGCAGAAATGTTGCCCTTATGGACGCATGACTGACTGCAAGGATGCCCTCCCTTGGAAGTTTGGTAGGTGCCACACATTGTCACTTGTGTAGTTTGCTCAGTCCAAAGGAACAGCTGTGCAATGTCACCTCGGCCGAGACGTGGTCTGGGCACCTGCAGGTTTCTCTGGGGTCTCTCAGGCTCTCCT
>NW_015412798.1:0-1833 GCF_001527695.2 Protobothrops mucrosquamatus | reverse complement strand
GCGGCTTTCCAAAGCTTGGAACCCAGAGATCGGGAAGACTATGCCAAAGTGAAGGCCGCCATTTTGAGAGAGGAAGCCATCAAGATGGAGGCGCAACGCCAACACTTCAGACAGTTCTGCTGCCAGGAGATGGAAGACCCCCGGAGGATCCACAGCCGGCTCCAGGAGCTTTGCCACCAGTGGCTGAGGCCGGAGAGACGCACCAAGGAGCAGATCCTGGAACTTCTGATCCTGGAACAGTTCCTGGCTAGTCTCCCATCGGACCTCCAGAGCTGGATCCGGGCAGGAGGACCGGACACCTGTTCCCAGGCGGTGGCCCTGATGGAGGACTTCCTGTTGAACCAGCAGGAGGACGAGACAAGGAAATGGCAGGTCAGTTTTCATTTCGGGAGTTGTGTTACAACGCAGAGTTGGACTTATAGGTAGTCCTCAACTTACGGCCACAACTGAGCCCAAATTTTCTGTAGCTAAACAAGGCACTTGTTAAGTGAGTCCTGCCCCATTTTACAGCCTTTTTTTTTGCCATGGTTGTTAAGTGAATCACTACAGTTGTTAAGAGAAGCATGCAGTTGTTAAGTGAATTGGCTTCCCCCAAGGACTTAACCAGTGGAACAACCTGCCTCCAGAAGTGGTGAATGCTCCAACATTGGAAGTTTTTAAGAAGAGACTGGACAGCCACTTGTCCGAAATGGTATAGGGTTTCCTGCCTGAGCTGGGGATTGGACTAGATGACCTCCAAGGTCCCTTCCAACTTGTTGTTATTGTTGTTACTACTACTACTACTACTACTACTACTACTACTACTACTACTACTACTACTACTACTACTACTACTCTGGGACACTACAAATAGCCACATTCACACACACACACAAACACACATAAAAGAACTTTTGTAAAAAGGAATACTGGGAATAATGCTATGAGAGACCACGGATTCTAGAGTCTGGAGTCCTCTGGTGGTGGGTAAAGGTACTGCTAGCGGATCCTGAAATAAGGTACAATCAAAATATATGGTAATTAGGACTGAGAAATCCTAATTAAGCCACATGGACATAAAACGGAAAACCACGTGAGCAACGCTGACTTACAACAGCAGTTCTGGCAATTCCAATTATTATTATTTATTATTATTATTATTAATTGAATTTTTACCCCGCCCTTCTCCTTGCGGACTCAGGGCGGCTGACAGCCTGATAAAAACAACTACAGAAATACCCCAAAAACTATCATTAAAACAAAGTTAAAATAAATATTAAATTTGGCCTTATTAATTATTAAAATTGCTTTTAAAACCCCTCTAAAAATTTCCCCTTAGGCCAGTCCTGCTTGTTGGAAGAGCCATGTCTTAAGGGCGCGGCGGAAGGAGGGGAGATCCGGGATCTCCCCTCCTTCTGCCGTTAAGCGAATTCTGCCGTTAAGCGAATTCCTTGCAGTCAGTAAGTGAGACCTCGCGACTGCGATGTGCGAATCCCTGCCAGCTTTCCCATTGACTTGGCATCTGGGAAATCAGCAGCAAAGGTTGCCAATGGCGATCACATGACTGTGGGGATGCTGCAACGGCCGTAACTTCGAGGACTGGTCGTGCATTCCACTCGTTCAGCTCCGTCATAACTTCAAAGGGGCATTGAAAAAGTAGTAGTAGTAGTAGTAGTAGTAGTAGTAGTAATAATAATAATAATAATAATAATAATAATAATAATAATAATAATAATAATAATAATAATAATAATAAAGTTGGAAGGGACCTTGGAGGTCATCTAGTCCAACCCCCTGCTCAGGCAGGAAACCCTATACCATTTCAGACAAATGGCTGTCCAGTCTCTTCTTAAA
>NW_015412797.1:0-1833 GCF_001527695.2 Protobothrops mucrosquamatus | reverse complement strand
ATAGAATAGAATAGAATAGAATAGAAGCTGGAAGGGACCTTGGAGGTCTTCTAGTCCAGCCCCAGAATAGAATAATAAAATACAGAATAGAATAGAATAAATAGAATAGAATAGAATAGAATAGAATAAATACTAATGATAATAGAATAGAATAGAATAGAATAGAATAGAATAGAATAGAATAGAATAGAATAGAATAGAATAGAATAGAATAAAGAATAGAATAGAATAGAATAGAATAGAATAGAATAGAATAGAATAGAATAGAATAGAATAGAATAGAATCCGGAAGGGACCTTGGAGGTCTTGTAGTCCAGCCCCCTGCTCAAGCAGGAGAACCTATACTTTCTCAGACAAGTGACTGTCCAGCCTCTTCTTAAAAATCTCCAGTGATGGAGCACCCACGATTTCTGGTGGCAAGCTGTTCCACTGGTTAATTGTCCCTTCCTGTTAGGAAGTTTCTCCTTAATTCCAAGTTGCTTCTCTCTTTGGTCAGTTTCCAACCGTTGTTTCTCGTCCTTCCCTCTGGTGCTTTGGAGAAGAATGTGACCCCCTCTTCCTTGTGGCAGCCCCACCCCAAAAAATACTGAAAAATATAGGTAAGGTTTTCAGTCCCAAAGTCAGGCGAGCTTGGCAGGGTTAACCACAAAGGCTCACACATAATCTAGAAATAAACCTCTGGTTTCGTTTTCTCACGCTGAGGCATCGAAGTTCCAAGGAAGCAGGAACTGTGGGTTATGCCAAGTTGCACGCCTTGTTCATCGGAAAACCGGCTTAAAGGGCAAAGGTCATGTCAAAAAGGGAGGGGGGGAGACTGAGTAAGGGGTGGGGAGGACCACAAAGGTAGGGAAATTCCAGCAGATGGAGGAATGGTTACAAAAGCTGACGGGATCAGCAGAGATTGGAAACCGCTTCTGGACTTTGTGCTTGAGGTGGGAAAAAAAAAAAACCCCAATATCATGATTTTGGGTTTGACGGATTCGACCGGTTTGACTGATACAGAAACGGTTAGTGCCTCCTCCTCCCACCACAGAAATGTAAAACAGGTTGAGATTTGATTTTAAGGTCTGATTTGATTGCAACAGAGAAAGTTTGTTCCTTCCCCCCCCTCCCCCGCCGCCTTTCTTCACTCTTTCTGTTTTGTTTTGTTTTCCCTTTTTCTACCGTCGTCCCCTACTATTTGTTTTTGCACGCTCACATTGTATGTTACAAAGGAGTCAAACTAAATAAAATCCTGAAATTCCCCCTCCCCCCCAAAAAAAAATGGGGCAAGGAGGCGTTCCGGAAGGATTGTGAACTGCGGGGTCCTCGTCAAATGGGATGAGATGGGAGGGACTTGCGCTTCGGGCCGAGGGAATAATAATAATAATAATAATAATAATAATAATAATAATAATAATAATGATGCTGCCAAATCCAGTCTGAACATCAGGCTGACTGTGCAATGAATAACAACAACAACAACAACAACAACAACAACGATGATGATGATGATGATGATCCCAAATCCAGTCTGAATATCTGGCTGACTGTGCGATGAATAATAATAATAATAATAATAATAATAATAATAATAATAATAATAATAATAATAATAATGCTGCCAAATCCAGTCTGAACATCTGGCTGACTGTGCAATGAATAATAATAATGATGATGATGATGATGATGATGCCAAATCCAGTCTGAACATCTGGCTGACTGTGCAATGAATAATAATAATGATGATGATGATGATGATGATGCCAAATCCAGTCTGAACATCTGGCTGACTGTGCGATGAATAATAATAATAATAATAATAATAATAATAATAATAATAATAATAATAAT
>NW_015412796.1:0-1833 GCF_001527695.2 Protobothrops mucrosquamatus | reverse complement strand
AGCAAAATTACAGTTATGAAATAGCAATGAAAATAATTTTATGGTTGGGGGTCACCACAACATGGTGGCCACGCCCACTTGGTGGTCACGCCCACTTGTCAGCCACACCCACTTGGCCACGCCCCTGGCACCCGGGGTCACCACAACATGGGGAACTGTATTATGGGGTCACGGCATTAAAAAGGTTGAGAACCACTGAGTTAGATGATGCTGGGAGGTGGGGATGTGAATGAGAGTCCAGACATAACAACACTAAACTTAGCATGAGAATCAAGGTTATACTGAGCCAGAGCTGATAAAGAATTGGCGGGCTAGCTAGACATAACAACACTAAACTTAGTGTGAGGATCAAGGTTATTGAGCCAGAGCTGATAAAGAATTGGTGGGCTGGAGAGCTGGAGAGGAAGCCCACGCTTCAAGCTAATTGGGGAATGTGATTTATGACTGTTAATTGGAGGAGGAAATTGTGCCTTGATACTATGTGCCCATGGGAGGGGAATTCCGTTTTTGGCTTCGACTATGTAAGTGCCGATATTATGCTATTCGGATAAAAGAATCCTTTAAGGTAAACAATGCCTCGAAGTTCTTTGGAAGAGTTTTATCTGTCGGAACCACGACACTCATTTTGTGACCCCCTGATCAATGGGGGAAGCCATGTCCCTAACTTTACAACTGCAGTGATTCATTTAACCACTGTGGCGAGAAAGGTCCTAAAATAGGGCAAACTTCACTTAACAAATGTCTGGCTTAGGAACGGAAATTTTGGGCTCAATTGTGGCCATTAAATCGAGGACTACCTATAGTGCTTAAAATAAATTCACCTGTTTCCTCTCCTCCTCATATCCTGAGATCTTGGACAAGCCTCCCAACAGTTTTAACGGCAGATCCCAGAGTCTCTACAAAAGGCATGACTAAAAAGCTGTCTTTTCAGCGAGTTAGGTTTTTAAGATTTTTCATTAATTTCCAATGTGTCAAAAGAGCAGTTTTGATCTATTTTATACGGTCTGCTTCCCTGTCTAAATTACTGATGTGCTGTCTTGTTATTCGTGCCATCTGCAAAGCACAGTTGTCCTTGCAAGGGATTATAAATAAGTAAGTATTAACCGTGAATTTCCTCGATAAAAATCTTCATCTTTCTTGCTATCAGAGGGAGGTGGGAATTCACCACAGGGAAAATTCGGATGAGAATAGTGGCTGAAAATGATTTTAAAATATGTGATATGAAAGGGAGCAAGCCTGAAGGAATGAGGAATGGAAAATGTATTTATTGTATATTTGGGATAATAAAAATTCCCTTGTAATTCCCACTCCATTAAAAAAAAGGTCCTCTTTCAAATACAGGTGGTCCTCAACTTACAATCTCATTTGCGACCGGAATTTCCATCGTTAAGCAAGGCAGTTGTTAAGTAAGTCACACCTGTTTTTAAAACCTTTTTTGGGGGGGGGTCAGTGAATCATTTCGTAATTAAGCAAATCTGGCTTCTATCATTGATTTTGCTTGTTGGAATCCAGTTGGGAAGATTGCAAATGGCGATCACATGATCCTGGGATGCTGAAACCCTAGTAAATGCAGGCTGGTTGCACTTAGCAATAGCACTTAGTCTTATATACCGCTTTATAGTGCTTTATAGCCCTGCCTAAGCAGTTTACAGAGTCAGCCTCTTGCCCGCAACAATCTGGGTCCTCATTTTACTGACCTCACAAGGATGGAAGGCTGAGTCAACCTGGAGCAGGTCAGGATCGAACTCCTGGCAGTGGGCAGAGTCAGCCTGCAATACTGCACTTTAACCACTCCGCCACCACAGCGCTCTGAATGCTTGCTAAATAAATGGA
>NW_015412795.1:0-1833 GCF_001527695.2 Protobothrops mucrosquamatus | reverse complement strand
TGTGAAGTAGATGGGGAAGTCAAAACAACTTCCTGAAAGGAGCCACTTGCCAGGAAAACAACCCGGATGAATCACAAGAAGTCAAGCTTAACTCAAAGGAAATGTTACTTTATCATCCACCATTGATATGCATTTGCAGTGGTAAGATGGATGAACAAGGCGCCACCTTCTGGCCATGTAATCACATTGCAGGGATACTGCAGAACAGAAGAAAACTTGATTGGGGGCCATTTATAGATTTCAAACTTCCCCAGAATTTCTGAATAAAAGCAGGGCTTTTTTTTTGTCATAGAACACCCAGAGCGGAGTTCCAGCACCTTTTTGGGATGGAATCTTGTAGGGTAGGCAAGGCGGGTTGTATGACGTGTGTGAGTTCTGGCACCTTTTTGTATTACAAAAAAAGCACTGGATAAAAGTATTAGTGCAAAAGTATCCCTGTCCGAGAGGAATGTTTTGTAAGTACAAAAGGGGCAAGATAGGGGCCAGTATGGGCTTTGATATTATTATTGTGGATCATCGCAGAGTCAGCCAGATATTCAGACTGGATTTGGCATTTTGTCTACCTATCGAGTCCTTACCAAGGACCTGGGATAGGCAGATGTGGATGTTTGATGGTATTATTATTATTATTGTTGTTGTTGCTGTCGTCGTCGTTATTATTATTATTATTATTATTATTATTATTATTATTATTATCTTTTATTCATTAGACATGAACCTCAAGTCAACTGACCAGGGGTAGGCAACATTGGCTCTTTTATAACTCGTGGACTTTAACTCCCAGAATTCCTGAGCCAGCCGTGCTGAGGAGAAATGGAGAGGTCTCCATGCTGAGCCATGCTGGCTCAGGAATTCTGGGAGTTGAAGTCCACGAGTCATAAAAGAGCCAAGGTTGCCTACCCCTGGTCTAGTCTAACGAAGAGAAGGACTAGAGATGACATGGCAGCAGGTCTTCCAATATTTGAGGGGCTGTCACAGAGAAAAGGGGGTTCACCTATTCTCCACAGTACCTGAAAGCAAGACAAGAAGTAATGGAGGGACGTTCCAACCTAGAACTAAGGAGAAATTTCCTGACAGTGAGAACAATTAACCAGTGGAATGGCTTGCCTTCAGAAATTGTGGGTGCTCCATTGTTAAAGAGGTTTTTAAGAAGAGACTGGATAACTATTTTTCCTGAGGGTTACAGGATCTCCTGCTTAAGCAGGGGGTTGGGCTAGAAGACCTCCGATACCCCTTCCAACTCTGTTATTCTGTAGCCCAGTGTTTGCTGGCTGTGGAATTCTGGGAGTTGAAGTCCACATCCCTTAAAATTGTCAAGGTTGAGAAACACTGCTGTAGACCCTCCTTGGAATATGCTTGCTCCTTCCTGGAAAACTGGCACTTCACTTTTGCCCATCCCACCATCTCCCACTTCATAGACAGAATTCATCACAAATACTGGGGTGCTACGGGTATTATCTCAATTAGAGATAAATATTACTTCCCAGTTAAATACTTCCCCATGGAGGAAAATATGTCCTCTCCATCACTTTGTCTCCATCCCTCCAGATTTCAACAGTGCCACCAAACCAAGAGCAGCTTTCAAGCATCTTGAAAATCTGGTTTTTCCTGAAGCGCAGCCAAAATCAGAAAATCCACCAAGACCACTTGAAAATGGAGTTTATTACCGTTCTGTAAGTGCTCTGTTATTCTCCTGGCAATCTTAATCTTTCCAGGGTAACCCTTCCCCTGCCCGTTGTCCAGCGCAATCCAGTCACCGGAGCCAACAAAAACACATTTTCAGATGAATAGTCATGCCTTCTCAGAAACCTCAGATGGGCTCCCTCTACGATA
>NW_015412794.1:0-1833 GCF_001527695.2 Protobothrops mucrosquamatus | reverse complement strand
ATGGTTGACACCCTGTCAACCAGCAAACTTCGCACTAAATTGAATTGTGCCAAAGGATACTGAATTAGACATCTGATACCATTTCTGTTCAGTAGAAACTTCTTTTGCATCCAGATTTTAGAATGGTACTACAACATATTTACTAGATTTCATTATTCATTAAATGTATTTGACGAGGAGCAGTTCTGCTGGGGGGGGGGGAGAAATCAACAACCTCATCAATATCTCAATAATGAAAGGAATTCCCCTGTAGCTCCTACTCAAGTTGAAATATAAAAGGCCCATGCTTAGCTTCATCTGTGATTCCCATCTTTTTCAGTTCTTGATTTGTTCAGCTCAGCAAGATGACCTTATTTTTTAATGTTTCACTCAACTGATCTAGCAAATAATTTTAGATTGAATTTCAATGTAGCAACTGCAGTTTGTATTTACTGTCTCCTCAACCATTTGGTCAATAGGAACATATCCAAAATGATTGCTGGCATGTTGCTGAATTGAAAAGTATCCATTTACGAAACTGTAATATTATTCCAGGTGTTCCACAGATAGTATCGCTAATAGATCTGTACAAAGCTGTTACAGATTCACTTTGCAAAGGGATTCATGCCATGAAGACAACATGATTAGCTTCAGCAAAGCAAAGAGGTTGCCCAAATTGCCACAACAAAGCAATTTGGGTACCTTCATAGTACTTTAGGAAAGTGCTGTTGGAGAAGGCATTTTCTAAGTGATCAGGTTCATAGGAGCTTAATCCAGCTTCTTCTGGAAAAATCACAACTTGCCAAAATAGGAATCGTGCCATTACTAGACTTCAGTACACACAGCATAACATATTCTACAAGGCTATATTCTGAAAATATATCCAGTCAGTGCAAAATAGTACTCACTACTTGATTATTAGCCAACCCAAACATACAGATTCCATTCATTTTCAGTTAAATTTGGAATGCAGAGTATTGAAATTAGGCCTGGAGAAGAAGAATCCCATGGGCAGGATGTATTTGTCCTTACATCCAAACAAGAATAAGCAGAGATATTGACATGTGGGGAAATTTACAATTTTGTGAATTTTTAAAACATAAATTTAACATTGTAAAATTTTAAATATCTTAATTACTGATACATTTGGGATGCAGCCTGACAGAAACTGAATGAATGAACTTCTCATGAACTGACGTCAAAAGACTAGATGTTCTATTTTAACTGTATAGAAAGTTAGCAATAGGAGGGGTTTTTTTTTGAGATCATGGGTCTCATTCTTGGATCTAGGCTCCCACAAATGACCTGGGAAAACAGAATGATTTGCTGCAATGCTGCTTCCTAATGAATATTTCTGTTCTGTTGCTCTGACCAAGCTTCAATTTGGAGCACTGCTCTGGCTTGTCAAGTACATGTTTCAGTGATTAGTAATTTAAAACAGAAATGGCTGAATGGGTAGGTGACCCAGATGCTCACCAATTGGGTTCAAGAGGTGACTTTCAAAGGCAGACTCTTCCCCAGAGAATGACCAGGTCAGGGCTAAGGTTTAGCAAAGTTTTCATTATTTTAATAGTCCCAGAAATATAGGATGAATAGGTATATTTTCTGGCTTGAATCTTCATTCCATTGTTCTGCCTCAGATTAGCAGAATCTATCCATACCTTTTTCAAGTTCTATTTATAGGCCTGATCTTGAAGAATGAACCTGATAAATTGACTTGCTAATGAACTGAAAAAAATATAGATAAGAAATTATAATAAAATAATAATTGTGTTGTGGTTAGCAAACGTCCCTATGTGAAAATCAGGAATGTTCAATGCACAACAATATATTGTTCACTAATCCCAGTTATTG
>NW_015412793.1:0-1833 GCF_001527695.2 Protobothrops mucrosquamatus | reverse complement strand
CACCCCAAAGCCCCGAATGATCTCGCCCAGCGGCTTCACATAAATATTGAACAATAGGGGAGAGAGGACCGACCCCTGAGGCACCCCACAAGTTAGGGGCCTAGGAGTCGACCTCTGTCCCCCTGCCAATACAGACTGCGTACGGTCGGTGAGGAAGGAGGAGAACCACTGCAGAACAGTGCCTCCCACTCCTAACTCATGATGATGATGATGATGATGATGATGATGATGATGATGCATTATCCTGAAAAATAAAATATAGGTTTTGATAGTGTTTGAGATGGATACTTAAAATGAATGAATCAGTAACTGGATAAAATTATACATGATTCATAAATTAAAACAAAAGTTGAACATCAAAAGCTAATTTAAATTAAATGCCTAGGAACTTTAACAAATAATTATTTGTTAAATAATATATAACATTTTGGGGATGGTAGAAAACTATTAGAAATGCAATATGCATTAATTAGGTTTTTAAAAAAAATATTTTTATGTTCTTTGTTTTAGTGATGAAGATAGAAGGAAAACAACATGTAGGGAAATAGTTGTGTATCATTGAGTTTAGGAGTCATAGTACCAGGGCTTAATCAAGTGTCTTAAGTAACAGCAATACAAACCCTCCTTAACATTATTATCACTAAATAAGGTGATAATGGAGAAGAAGGGTTGTTTGGGGTGACAAAGTTTTAGGATGTATTGGCTGGGTAGAGATTCTATAGAATTAAATTGTGGAAAGGGGCTAGTTCAATCCCCAAGTCCAATCCTTTGCCCAATGCAGGAACCCAATGCATCTCTAATAGAGTTACCTGCTTCTATTTAGCACCTTCCTGGAAACTGATCTGTTTGCCTTTGCTCAGGGTAAAGCTTGAATCCAATTCTTGTACAAGATAGTTTTCATATGTTTACCGCCAGCTTTCATTGTCAAGGAGAAAAAAGAAGGCTGGAAGGCTCCCCTTCTAGATAAAGAGAGGTGGCAGAATGAACCAATCCTTTAGGTAAGGTAAGCTGGAGCAAGTTAGAACAATAATTGTGTTGCAGCATAGCTTGCAGCATTTTTGGTGGGGTAGCGCTCTTGATCTCTAATGGTGTGTTTATTATGGCTTGTAGTAGACTAGCAGGTCTTTTGCAGCATTCATCTATGTTCTGGCATAGTCTGGGAAATACTGACTGATAGGCATTATCCATCTTGTCCAGGATCCAGGACAATTTCATACTGAGTGTATAATTTCCAGGAATGCAATACTACAAGCATTGTTATTGTTGAAGGGTAAGATTCTTCCAGCCCGGCCCCTTGGCTCTCTCAACCAATTGCAATAAATATTAGTGTCTCAAAATATATAAAAAAGATTACAGTATGTGCCACCTTCTTTTAGCTGCTTGATTTTCCCTCAGAGTTACCATTTTTGGACCAATTGCAAAGAGTACATACCCTAAATATTTTGTAGAGGAAGAGGAAAATTCTTGAGTTCTTTGAAGCGCCTATTAACCAGTCTTGAAACAACCTGCATTGGCTACCTGTCTATTTCCAGAGCTTAGTGTATAAAATCCTTATTTAGCATCCTCAAACAAATGAAGATCTTGGTTCCTTGAAGAATTGTTCTACCCGAACCTGTTTCTGTTCTTGGTCCAGGGCCTGCTGATACTACACTGCCTTCCATTGCTTTTGGAGTTCTAGTATGCTCAGAGCTGGACACCTTGACACTTCCATTTTAATTTCCCACTATGTAATTACAGTAACAGAGCATATGGATCAAAATCAGTAAAAGTGACAGGAAGAGATGTGTCAAAAGTATGGAAAGGCTAGGCCATTACATGCTTGGGAAATGAGGA
>NW_015412792.1:0-1833 GCF_001527695.2 Protobothrops mucrosquamatus | reverse complement strand
GAATATATTATCATGATTATGTACACTGTGTACTTCTTCGAACTTGCATAGAATGGATTAAATAAAATATGTTCATATGGATGTTTTATCAGTTTCTCCCATTTGGATGCTGGCTGTGTTTAGAATGGATAACTTAATAGGCAGTTTGATATTGTCTGACTGAAATAATAACCAAATAGGGAGCTGAGTCACCAAGATAAATGCTATTTGGGTAGTCTTTACCCACAGCGACTGCATTTTGTAAGACCAGCTAAAGTCAACTGATATAGCAAAATCTATGCTTGTAGTGAGAATTCTGCTGGCATTCCAACCCAATATTCTTTACTCACAGATATGGTTAGAAAATATGTTCAAAATTTGCTGCTGAATGTAGTAATATCAAGAAGTAAGCGGGGATGTATATGAAGTAAACAGCACGGGGATAAAGCCCTTATGGTACGCATAAGTCTGTCTGTTTTGAGCTCCTTGGATATACACTCCAATCTTGCCAATTGTATAATAGTCAGAAACATTAATTCCTGAGCAACTTTTTGGTTTGCTTCTGTCTAGTACTGTGAGACTGCTTCCTATTAAATGTAGCTGATCCCTAGAGGAATCAGCACATAAGCTCCTTAATATTTATAGGATTAAGATAGGTTACTTAACTTAGCATAAAAGGCAGAGAATGGTGGGAAGAGAGGGTTTTTTAAAATAATTCAGATAGTGATATAAAAATTGCTAGCCACGGGGGCTGTTGCTTCTCTTGCTCCTCTGTTTCTTGAATGTTTTCTGTCTGTCTTCCTAACCCATGTAGCAGGTAATCCTCCATGAATTTCCTCCTAAGCCTGTTGCTTCCTTTTTTCCTTCCAGTTCACATTTAGAGCATGCTGTTTAAAATAAGCCAACTGCATACAAGCACATTTCCTGCTTTCTTTCACAGCTTCAGAATTTAGTCCCCTCCTCCTCGTCCTGCTCCTAAAAAAGCTTAATGTTTGATTGTACAACCCTATTTTCCTTTTTTGACAAAATCCCACATCAACTTGAGCTAATAAAATTACAATTTAGCAATCCCATTTTGGCATGACCGATGCCATGGTGCTCAGATTTCCATCACTGTCCACAAACATAACTCTTTTCAGGTTAAACATAACTTGCTTGATGAACACAAGTCAATGCCAAGTTTTATTAACTTAGTTAAGATCACAAGGTCTAAGGGCAGATAGATATGGGAGCTTTCAAGATGAGTTTGGGCCAGGCCATAAACTATATGAATCTGAACTGCGGTCAGTTGGTTTGTTTATGTGCGTTTATGTGCGTTTAATTCATTTTAATGAATTAAATTCCAGATGTTGGTTATATAACTCATTAAATAGCAGCATTAAGTATTGAATAGAAATAGCTAAAACAGAGATTCCCCAGCCTCTAGATCCTAAAATCTAGGATATATTTTAAACTTTAAGCGTAATTCCCAAAAAGGTTAGCATGGGTTGGGATAGGGTATGTGTGTATAACTGAACAAAAAGCCACCAATATTCCAGAAAGCATACTGAAACCATCCATTATATCCTCTCCTGACTTTCCTAGCTTGGTTTTATTGTTTTTCTGGACACAATTCTGATAAAGGCTGCAATCACCCTCGTTTCTGTTTTCTAAGAAAACATACAGATCCACATGAATTCAATGCTATCCCTTCAAGTATAAGTAATTTTGAAGATTTACACTTTAGTTAGCTGTATAATAGCTTCTTAGGGTTTTTTAATTAAACATTTTAAAGTGAAAGGAGCAGGTAGCTTAGCAGACACCAATATCAGTATCTCCAGGCACGTGAGAGCCATACCTGGATATACAACTAAA
>NW_015412791.1:0-1833 GCF_001527695.2 Protobothrops mucrosquamatus | reverse complement strand
AATAATAATAATAATAATAATAATAGTAGTAGTAGTAGTAGTAGTAGTAGTAGTAGTAGTAGTAGTAGTAGTAGTAAAGTTGGAAGGGACCTTGGAGGTCATCTAGTCCAACCCCCTGCTCAGGCAGGAAACCCTATACCATTTCAGACAAATGGCTGTCCAGTCTCTTCTTAAAAACTTCCAGTGTTGGAGCATTCACCACTTCTGGAGGCAGGTTGTTTCACTGATTAATTGTTCTAACTGTCAGGAAGTTTCTCCTTAGTTCTAGGTTGCTTCTCTCTTTGGTTAGCTTCCACCCGTTGCTCCTTGTCTTGCCTTCAGGCGCTTTGGAAAATAGCTTGACTCCCTCTTCTTTGTGGCAGCCCCTGAGATATTGGAACACTGCTATCATGTCCCCCCTCGTCCTTCTCTTCGTTAAACTAGACATACCCAATTCCAGCAACCGTTCCTTATATGCTTTAGCCTCCAGTCCCCTAATCATCTCTGTTGCTCTTCTCTGTACTCTTTCTAGAATCTCAACTTCTTTTTTTACATCGTGGTGACCAAAACTGGATGCAGTATTCCAAGTGTGGCAAGTGTTTGTGAGTTGCAGTTCACTTTATTAAATGCACTGAATGGTTAGAACGATGTAAGATTTAAATAGTATGAGATGCAGGAAAAAGGGGGAATTGCCTGAAATCTTTAGATGTATGCAAATTCATTAGTTTCCTTCTCAACGTTGCTGTTACCATGATGCTTTTCTAAAACAATCATTTGTTTTAGGGTTAGGGTTAGTATTTTAATGTATTACAATTGTTCATTCATTAGGTTTTTAATTTGTACATTTTTAACTCTTTTTCACTTGTACATCCATGACCTGCCTGAAACTGTTTCTCTGAAATTTATTTATGCCAATGATATCAATCTCACAGCCCGAAGAAGCAACTTATACAGAGGACATCCTTTCTTAAGATCTCAAGAAGCTGGATGATTACTTCAAAAAATGGTGCATTCTATCAAGTCAAATGGTTTTACAATGGTTTTGCCAAAAACTAGCACTTGCTCCTGGTTTTCAGCAAAACTATGCCCATAGCGAACCATTGGTTTGCTTAATGACAGTAGTGTTTGTTTAACAACTGCCACGTTCGCTTTATGACCATCACATTTGCTTAATGACTACCGCAAAAATGGTCATAACATCGTTTTACAACTATTACAACATACAGCTGGTCCTATGTGAAGGACTACTTGTACAAGAGAAGGTAATGACTAATCCCAGCCACTCTTGTGACATCATAATGCTATTGTGTCTCTGGACAGGCACAGAAGCAAGTGTGGCCTCCAGAACAGAAAAGGCTGCCCACTCCTGCTCTACCACCACATTTGGCTGCCCTTCTGTCTGCCCAAGTCAGCTTGCAAAAATCAGCCAAATGATTTGCTCAGGTCAGCAAAAAAATGCCACAAGTATCTTTCCTCCTTCTCAAAAGTCAAAATACATGACACATTAGGAATTAGCTTTTGCTGTTCTTTCACGACAGTGCCATATTTACAGTATTCCCGAGGTGGCCACTGTAGGGCCAGCCCAGCTGAACTGCTTGGGTTAAGGTGAAGAAAACACCTTGCTGTCGTCCCAGTTCCTGAAAATCTGGGCAGTTGATCAATCTCATTTTCACTTCTCCCCTGTGACCAGTTACCCAAAGAGCAGGGGATGAAACTGCCTCGTTGCAGCTCCTCTGCCAGTTATAACAGGAAAAGTGGGCTGTCCTCCCATTTCTTCACTGTTAACATGAGAGAAGAGAGATTTGCAATGTCAATATTGCTTCCAGTCATTATAGCCTGCCCGAAGCAAGAGTT
>NW_015412790.1:0-1833 GCF_001527695.2 Protobothrops mucrosquamatus | reverse complement strand
TAAATACAGATTTTCCCCCCTCTATTTTCTGTTATTTATTTTCTCTTTTTTCCCTTTTTTTCTTTTAAAGTTTTATTAGTTTTTATAGAGTTAGGGATAGAATGGGGTCAGGGTTGGGATTAGGGTTTAGGTTGGGGTCAGGGTTGGGGTTGGGCCTAGGCCAGTGGTGGCGAACCTATGGCACGGGTGCCAGAGGCGGCACTCAGAGCCCTCTCTGTGGGCATGTGTGCCGTCGCCCCAGTCCTAGGCCTTCAGCTGGGTTTTATAAAACCTTTTCGCTTTAGGCCTCCGCCGCCGTGTGCAAAAAAAAAAAAGGGTTCAATCTATCAGTCAATTTCAACTTCTTGCGGGAAAAAAAATCTTGCAAAGTTGGAATTGATTGATAGAACTTTTTAGTCCCACCCAGTCTGCCATTACCACTGCAGCCACGCCCAGCAAATGGGCCACGCCCAGCCAATGCCCACACCCACCCGGCACCTGACAATACATAAGTGGGTTTTGGGTTGCAGTTTGGGCACTCGGTCTCTAAAAGGTTCGCCATCACTGACCTAGAGCTTCTCCAGGTAAAATTTTCAATATTTAGCAAACCACATATTGTCTGGGTACTCGTGTAATAACAGTGACAAAAAAAAAAGTCATACAATGGGGTAAAACTCAACACCCCTTTCACTTAGCCGTGTAAATGTTGAGCTCAAATATGGGTTGTAAGTCGAGGACTACCTGTTTCAGGCTCTCTCTTTTTTTTTTTACAACTTTGTAATTGTCCTGATCTCCAACTCTCACTCATTTTTTCTTTACAAACTTTATTTGCTGATTCTCTCTCTCTCTCTCTCTCCTCCTTTCTTTCAGGCTTTTTTTTTTTACACGTTTGTAATTGTCCTGATCTCCAACGCTCATTTTTTTTCTTTACAAACTTTATTTGCTAATTTTCTCTCTCTCTCTCCCTCCCTTTCTTACAGGCTTTTTTTTTTTACAACTCTCTCATTTTTTCTTTACAAACTTTATTTGCTCATTCTCTCTCTCTCTTCCTTTCTTTCAGACTTTTTTTTTTTACAACTCTTTAATTGTCCTGCTCTCCCACTCTCACTCCTTTTTCCTTTAGAAAAAATGTTTCTGGTTCGGTTTTCCAAACTTTATTTGCTGATTCTCCCTCTCCCTCCCTCCCTCCCCAGCGCGCGAGGCGTTTGCAGACGTTGCAGCGCGCCGGACGGGGAGGGGGCGGCGCGGGGGCTTCCATCCCGGAACGTGCCCGGCGCAGCGCCCGCGTCCCAACAGTCCCCGCCGGAGCCCCTTGCCTGCCTGCCGGCCGGCCGGCCTCCCTGGGAAAGCTCGGCGGGCGCGGGGGCGGAGGAGGGGACCAGCGCCTTCCCAGCGGCGGAGCCCCGGCAGGAGGCGGCGGCGGCGGCGGACGGGCGGGCGGGCGCTCCCGGGCGCGGCCAATCAGCGGCTGCGGCAGAAGCGCCTCACCTGGCCGCCCCGCGCTCGCCCCTTTCGCCCCGGGAGCCTCGCAGTCGTCCTGGGCGGCCGGGAGAAGCCGGGTCCCTGCGCGGAAGGAAGGAAGGAAGGAAGGAAGGAAGGGCGCGCCTCGCCACCTGCCCGGGCGCCGCACCTGCCGCCGCTCTCCGCCCGCCCACCTGGGCGCACCTGGGCGCACCTGGGCTCCCCCGGCGGCATGGAGCCCGTCCGGCTGCCCGACGAAGCCGCCTTCCGCGCCTTCCAGGCGGAGTGCGAGGCCGAGCTGGGCTGGCTGAGCCGCTACAACCGGGATGGCGTGGCCGTCTGGGGGCAGCTGCCTCCCCAGGGGGACTTCGCCGTGCACCGCGTGAAGGTGAG
>NW_015412789.1:0-1833 GCF_001527695.2 Protobothrops mucrosquamatus | reverse complement strand
AAAATATTATTAAAAAAAGAAGAAGAAGAAGAAGGGAGGGGCTGCCGCCTCTTATCCTCTCGGGACCGCTCATCCCGAGTGGGCCGGGCCGGGCTCCGCTCCTCCGCCCTCAAAGGCCGCCTGGCCTCGCTTGGCGTCCCCGGGAAGGCTCCGCTTGCCCTGCGCCGCCGATCGGGACCCGCGGGAGGGCTCGCCTGCCGGCGCCCGGGCGCTCGGCCGGAGGAGGGGGCTCCGGAGACCCCCTACCCAGCCGGCCGGTCCTCTCCTCCCGCAAGGGATCCGGTGGCTCCCCCGGGGCGCTTTCTGGGGGTCCCGGTCCTCCCCCCGCCGAGCAGAGCCGAAGCAGCCCCCCTTGCCCGGCTGCCTGGCGCCCCGGGGGGGGGGGGCTTGGCGTACCTGGCTCAGGTGGGCGCTGCCAGAGGCGCCCTTCTGCCGGGAGGGGGGAGAACCCTCCGCCCCCCCCCCGACCCCCGGGAGCAGGTGGGAGGGAGGCGGCCGGAGCGACGCTTACCTGGGCCTGAAGGGGGCATGGCTGGTCCTTCCTTCCTCCCTCTGGGCAGGACTGGCTGCTGGCAGAAGGAGCGCTTTATAGCAAGACTCGAACTCAAATCAGCACTTTTCTCCTCTCGGGGTGAGTCAGCCGCCCCCGCCGCAGCCGGAAGACGCCCAAGAGAATGGAACGGAATGGAATGGAACGGAATAGAATAGAATAGAATAGAATAGAATAGAATTAGAAATAAGAATAGAATAGAATAGAAATAAGGAATAGAATAGAATAGAAAATGGAATGGAATAGAATAGAATAGAATAGAATTAGAAATAAGAATAGAATAGAATAGAATTAGACATTATAGAATAGAATAGAATAGAATAGAATAGAATAGAATAGAATAGAATAGAATAGAATAGAGCTGGAAGAGACCTTGGAGGTCTTCTAGTCCAGCCCCCGGCTCAAGCAGGAGAACCTATACCATCTCAGACAAGTGACTGTCTAGCCTCTTCCAGTGATGGAGCACCCACGATTTCTGGTGGCAAGCTGTTCCACTGGTTGATCGTCCTCACTGTCAGGAAGTTTCTCCTAAATTCCAGGTTGCTTCTCTCCTTGATCAGTTTCCAACCATTGTTTCTCGTCCTGCCCTCTGGTGCTTTGGAGAATAACGTGACCCCCTCTTCTTTGTAGCAGCCTCTCAGATATTGGGACGCTGCTATCATGTCTCCCCTATTTCTTCTTTTCTTTAGACTAGCCAGACCCAAGTCCCGCAGCCGTTCTTGGTATGTTTTAGTCTCCAGGCTTTTGATCATCTTAGTTGCTCTTCTCTGATTTTTTTCCCAAGGTCTCAACATCTTTTTTGTGATATGGTGACCAAAATTAGCTACAGTATTCGAGGTGTGGCCTTACTAGGGCTTTATAAAGCGGTACTAATACCTCACGTGATCTTGATTCTATGCCCGGCTGCCCCCCCCCCCCCGGTCTGGATCTTTGGGAAGGAAAGACACCCCCCCACTCCGTTTGGTTGAAGGGATGACGGGCCCTTCTACTAAGTGGTCGCAGCAAATCAAGGCAGGGTCTGAAGAGTCCCAGGCAAAACTGTAAGGTTCTCCCTCTGTTCCTGGCCCTCCCCCCCACACTCTTCATAATAATAATAATAATAATAATAATAATAATAATAATAATAATAATAATAATAATAATAATAATAATAATAATAATAATAATAATAATAATAATAATAATAATAATAATAATAATAATAATAATAATAATAATAAAGTTGGAAGGGACCTTGGAGGTCATCTAGTCCAACCCCCTGCTCAGGCAGGAAACCCTATACC
>NW_015412788.1:0-1833 GCF_001527695.2 Protobothrops mucrosquamatus | reverse complement strand
TGAAACTCAAATACTTTGGCCACCTAATGAGAAGGAAGGACTCACTGGAGAAGAGCCTAATGCTGGGAAAGATTGAGGGCAATAGAAGAAGGGGACGACAGAGAATGAGGTGGCTGGATGGAGTCACTGAAGCAGTAGGCGTGAGCTTAAATGGACTCCAGAAGATGGTAGAGGACAGGAAGGCCTGGAGGAACGTTGTTCATGGGGTCGCGATGGGTCGGACACGACTTCGCAACTAATAACAACAGGTGCTCTTTTAGCTACTTTTTCTAGGATGTTTAGGACTGAAAAGACTGTAAGCAACAGAGTGAATTACATCCAGAAATAATTTTATTTATCATAATGATCAATAAGCAATGATATGTAGATATTTTTGATTCCTTTTTCAAACCAAGCTATGTGTCATTATTTTATAGGAAAGTTCTAGAAGACATGCAGACTCTATTCTTAAATTCATGACACCACTGTGCCAAACTGTTAGCTGACATAAACATCACACTTGCATCTTGGCCTTTGTTGGCTATCTTGCTGGCTTTGTGTTCTGTTTGCCATGAAAATGACTGTAGGATAGGACTGATTAAAAGGTTCGCTATTTTCCATTACAAACCATCATTGTGGTGGTGACTAGCAACAACACATCTAAAATATACTCACTTAAGATTAGATTAACAATCAAGAAGCAAACAATATCCCAATCAAGGAACTGCAAACAAACAGTGAACAACAGCCTAATCAAGGAACCCCTAAGACCACTCAGTTATAAAAGGGTTGATGACTTGCATGTTTTCTATAGCACTAAGTGAGGCTGTACAATAACCGATTAATTTAACCAGACCTGGCAAAAAGCATGTTTGATTTCTCAGGGCTTTTAGTGACTTGGAGAAAGATACTGTATTTTTCAAAGTTGTTCTGCTTCGTCCAGTATACATACATTAAAAAACAATCCAACCAATGTTTGACCTCAGCTTTTGCATGTTCTGTAGCAATAGTAGTAACTGTGAGAGAGACCTCTGAGTCCTAGTGGACAATCACTTAAATATGAGCCAGCAGTGTGCTGCAGCTGCCCAAAAAGCCAACACAGTGCTGGGCTGCATTAACAGAGGGATAGAATCAAGATCACGTGAAGTATTAATACCACTTTACAATGCCTTGGTAAGGCCAACTTGGAATACTGCATCCAGTTTTGGTCACCACGATGTAAGAAAGATGTTGAGACTCTAGAAAGAGTACAGAGAAGAGCAACAAAGATGATTAGGGGACTGGAGGTTAAAGCATATAAGGAAAGGCTGCTGGAATTGGGTATGTCTAGTTTAATGAAGAGAAGGACGAGAGGGGACCTGCCTCCAGAAGCAGTGAATGCTCCAACACTGGAAGTTTTTAAGAAGAGACTGGACAGCCATTTGTCTGAAATGGTGTAGGGTTCCTGCCTGAGCAGGGGGTTGGACTCGATGACCTCCAAGGTCCCTTCCAACTTCTTTATTATTATTATTATTATTATTATTATTATTATTATTATTATTATTATTATTATTATTATTATTATAGCAGTGTTCCAATATCTCAGGGGATGCCACAAAGAAGAGGGAGTCAAGCTATTTTCCAAGGCGCCTGAAGGCAGGACAAGAAGCAATGGGTGGAAACTAAGCAAGGAGAGAAGCAACCTAGAACTAAGGAGAAACTTCCTGACAGTTAGAACAATTAACCAGTGGAACAACCTGCCTCCAGAAGTGGTGAATGCTCCAACACTGGAAGTTTTTAAGAAGAGACTGGACAGCCATTTGTCTGAAATGGTATAGGGTTTCCTGCCTGAGCAGGGGGTTGGACTAGATGACC
>NW_015412787.1:0-1833 GCF_001527695.2 Protobothrops mucrosquamatus | reverse complement strand
GGAGGACACCCAAGTTGCGCGCCCTCTCTGAGGGGGCCAAAATTTCGCCCCCTATAGACAGCGATGGGGTCAGCTGACTATGCCGAGGCGCCGGCAACCACAGCCACTCGGTCTTGGAAGGGTTGAGTCTGAGTCTGTTCCTCCCCATCCAGACCCGTACGGCCTCCAGGCACCGGGCCATCACATCAAGGGCATCGTTAATAAGTTGTCATATAAGTTTGAGTAGCATATAAGTTTAATAAATAAATAAATAAATTATTAAACTTATATACCAACTTATACTTATTAAATTAAATAAATAAGTGAAGAGATTATTAAGTGAAGAGTGTAATTATCATGATGAGACAGGTTTATTATGGAGATTCAACTTGAGTAAAAATAAGCAACTTTCTATAGACTCAGGCACTATACTATAGACCAGCGGCTCTCAACTTTTTGGGCACCACAGACTGGTTCCGTGACAAGAGGCTTTTCTGTGGACCAGAAGGGACCTGGTTTCATGTGTTGCCTGCATCCAGCGAATGGGGCTTTGCTTGTTTGGCGGCCTAGTTTCTGGCATGATGCGGACCAGTGCTGGTCCATGAATCAGGGGTTGGCGACCCATGCTATAGATTATTTATTTATTTGTTTGTTTGTCTGTCTATCTATCTATCTATCTATCTATCTATCTATCTATCTATCTATCTATTTATTTAATTGATATGCCACCCATCTTGCCTAGAGGAAATTTGTAGAGACCCTGTAGAGATCTTCTCTTTATTTTCATTTTCAATGAAAGTAAGAAAAGAAAGAGGCTGCTAATAAATTGTACATGTTACATGCAAAAGTAATACTTAAATTATCCTTCAACTTCAATAAGGAATGTTTACTTGTATTCTAATCAGTTCCATTGACTGGATCATTGGTAACAGCTGAGCAGTTATGACTAATAATATTATTGATAAATAAGAACAGGGTTTTTTTCTTCATAAATTATTAGTAACTTGTTAATTAATCTTATTTTATGACAGTGTTGTTCTGTAAACTTCTTTCAGTTAGATACAAGGCCATTTGTTTCTTTAAAAAAATAGTAATCATATACTATACTATTGGCAAATATTAACTTGTTCCTGGACAATTTTGGCAAGGTTTGTGCATCTGAATTTGTCAGTTCTGCCCCTTCCAATGATCAATAAACTGGTTGAAAGAATTGAATGTTGGCAACCCAATCAAAAACTTACGTATCTCCATACTAAATCATGATCCTGATAAGCTTATAAATTTCCTTCATTTGATTGTTTCTGAAGTGTGCTTAGTGTTTTCAAAAAGCAATAGATGTGAATTGACCTTAAAGTAGACAACATAAAAAGAAATAATAATTGGAGAGAAAAGTAAAATAGTAAAACTTTTCCAATATAGTCCCTGATGTAGTTAATTTTCGAAGCATATTTAGGCACAAGAAGAATTATAAAAGCAGGTTGCAAAGTCACAAATATCCATTGGGTTAAGGGCAAATTGCAAAATTGGTTTCTAGCATTACCTCTTTCCTAGAATGTTCCCTGAAGCTTTTGCTCATATTTAGCTGTTTATGAAAAAAATTGATAGACTTACAAATTAAATGCTTTGTTTGTAGCAGAGCCATTTTGTTTTTTTTCCACTAATAATGTGGCATACACAAACACACACACACACACATGGGGCAGACTATTAAAGAGTCCTCAGACACAGTCCAATACATATCATGGTGTAAGATGCAAGGACGAAAAGCATACACAACCAAGTAGTTGGCCTTGTGCAAAGGAATATCTGTACAAGTTTATGGTATAGACCCTTCTAAATTCAGATAGGGGATTC
>NW_015412786.1:0-1833 GCF_001527695.2 Protobothrops mucrosquamatus | reverse complement strand
TGTGTTAAAGGTAAATAAGAAGTCATCCATTGGGTTAGGCGTGGGCGGCAAGCTGTATAAGAATGACATGCTGGAAATAGCCCAGTGTTCAGAATCTGTCATGCGAATGCTCTGAACCATTGTGCACAAATAAACCTGTCTTCTCCAACCCTTCGTGGTCTTGTCTTCTGATGTAAGTATCGTGGTTTTTTCCACAACATCCTGAGGAGTGTCTCCCATTTTTCCCATTTCTCTTTTATGCCATAAACAAATTCATTGCTTTAAGTGTTTGGAACAAAACCCTAGCTCTCAGATTTTAAACTAACCCAGCTATTTCTCCCTCCAAAACACCTGCAATTCACAAGTGAAAACAGTTGCAATCTGATTGTAACATGTTTGGAAACAATAGTGAAATCACAGCAATTAGTATTTGTATATTTTAACGTTGATATTTTTTACAAGGAAAAATAACAAATGGACTTTGTAAGAAGATCTCAGTTTGAAAAATGTTGTTATATAATAACTTACTTTCAAGTAAATAATGTTTACTTTCACAGACATGTCAGAACTGGTTATGTTGAATGAAGAAAGATAACTACACTATTTCAGAGGGCATAGGAGCAATATCAAGCATCAGATTTTGTGTTTGATGCAAGTGAAGCAATCGTTAGTCACTTAAATTGATTTTAAATATCTGGGGAAGGTTTCTTGAAGATGGGAAAGTAGTAAGGATATTAAAAAGTGATCATAAAATCAGTTCCTTACTTTAAAGGAAAATAAAACTGGGTGTAGCACATGCTTAGATTTTTTTTTTAAACTGGATTTTAAAGTCTGTAAGTTAAATTGTTAGTAAAGCTAATGGGAAAAGGAGCTTAAGATCGATGGGGAAAAAACAATTACAAACAAGTCCAATGAGAAAAAAGGAAGACAGCAGAAGAAATCAAACTATACAAAAGGCTTAGTGAAAATCTGAAAATAAAAAGGACACTCACAGGAAATTCAGAAAAAAATTATGAAACAATAGAACGAGTTGATATTAACACACTAAGAAAGGGTTTCTTTTCATACAGTCAGCTAAAAAGCGAAGGCAGTAAAATGTTTCACCTCTTCAACTCTGTCCAACAGTAAAGTGTGTGTTTCATCATACAATTGTGAAGAGCTGGATGAATAAAGATGATCAGAGGATAACTATTTACTTAGTGATATAACTATTTACTTAGAGTTTAATTTCCAGTATCAGGTGAACTGCATCTTAAAATAATGAAGAAACTATCCTCAGATATTGAAGAAACTAACTGGTGCTACCATATTGTTATCATTGAAATTCATGTATCAGTCTGGTGGGTTGCCAGGTGAGCACAAGAGAGGAAAAGATTCCTTATCTTTAGAAAGGAGAAAAAAGTAGATCCAAAACTACAACCTGGTAATTATACCCAAGATTGATTGATTAACTGATAGATAATAATCTTTTGGGGTTGAAAGAGAAACACTGTTGTACAGTAGTCCACCGTTGTACAACAGTTTGTTTAGTGACTGTTTAAAGTTGCAACAGCACTGAAAAAAGTGACTTGTGACTGTTTTTCACACAACCGTTGCAGCATCCCCAAGGTAAATGATTAAAATTTGGACAGTTGGCAATTGGTTCAGATTTTTTTAAAAACAAGTTTTATAATTTTCCAGCTTTACAAAAATCCAAATATTAAGGAAGCAGCGTAGTGATTGGGTAATCAATAGTCCAATAACAATATCTTTCGTATATATCTCAGGTTGCATCATCAAAAATTCCCTCTCTATTTCTCTTGATTATTATATCTCATTCAAATTAATACATTTGCTAATTATAATTCGATCAGT
>NW_015412785.1:0-1833 GCF_001527695.2 Protobothrops mucrosquamatus | reverse complement strand
TTAGAACAGCCAGAGCAAATCTGAAAAGTGCCATAAAAGGTGCAAAGCAAGCCCATTGCCAGAAAATTCAGAACTTTTTTCAGGACCCAACAAACACCAGGCAAATGTGGCAAGGGATCCAGGCCATTACGGATTACAAGGTGGCTCCATCGAGATGCAAGGATGACACAGACTTCCTAAACAAACTGAATGCATTTTTTGGTAGATTTGAGGCATCAAATAGCACTCCTGCTAGGAAAGCAGTGCCCCATCCTGATGAGCAAGTGCCAAGCTTTGATGTCACCTCTGTCCAGAAAACACTGCAGACAGTTAACATTCGGAAAGCAGCAGGCCCAGATAACATCCCTGGACGTGTCCTCAGGGAATGCCCAGGGGAGCTGGCTTGTGTTCTCACAGATAGTTTCAACCTCTCATTGCAGCAGGCAGTGGTCCCATCGTGTTTTAAGACGGCCATCATCTTGCCAGTGCCAAAAAAAGTCCACAATTACAGGCCTCAATGATTACCGTCCGGTTGCACTGACATCCACCATCATGAATGCTTTGAGAAGCTGATAAAGGACACTATTGTATCTAGCCTCCCGCCAGCTTTTGACCTGCTTCAGTTTGCCTACCGACCAAATCGCTCTACGGAGGATGCTATTTCTTCCGTTCTCCATCTGAGCCTGAAGCACTTAGAGGAAAGAAATACTCATGTGCGTTTGCTGTTTGTCGACTTCAGTTCGGCATTTGACACAGTCATTCCCCAGCATCTAGTAGACAAACTGGGCCTTTTAGGCTTAGACACTCCTTTGTGCAACTGGATTCTTGATTTTCTTACCAACAGGCCCCAATATGTGCGAGTTGGAACAAATACCTCTAATACCATTTTCTTGAGCACAGGTTCTCCTCAGGGCTGTGTCTTAAGTTCGCTGCTGTTCACCCTGTTGACCCATGACTGTTGTGCTAGGTTTGCCACCAACCATATTGTGAAGTTTGCAGATGATACAACAGTAGTGGGCCTTATTCAGGATGACAAAGTGGAAGCTTACCGCAAGGAGGTTGAAGGGTTGGTGAACTGGTGTAAGGAAAACAGCCTAGTTTTAAATACCGGAAAAACCAAAGAGATCATTGTTGATTTCAGAAAAGGCAGGCACAGCCACACTTCTCTGTGCATAAATGATTCACCTGTGGAGATGGTTACCAGCATCAAATTCCTGGGTGTGCAGCTAACAAGTAGGCTGACTTGGTCGCTCAACAGTGAGAAACTGGTGAAGCGGGCACAGCAGCGCCTGCATTTTCTGCGCCGCATGAGAAAAGCACATCTTCCTTCCCCTGTCCTGACCACTTTCTACAGGGGGACAATCAAGAGCATCCTGTCATACAGCATCACAGTCTGGTTTGGAGGCATCACTGCTTCAGACAGGAAGGCAGTGCAGAGAGTGGTGAGAATGGCCGAAAAGATCATTGGCAGTTCCCTCCCTCCCATCCAGGACATAGCACAGAAGCGCTGCTTGAGCAGGGTCCGTAAGATTGTCTGGGACACTACACATCCTCTTCACGACCTGTTTTCCTTGTTACCTTCTGGGAGGAGGCTTTGTGGTATCCGAAGCAGAACATCCAGATTCAGCCAGAGTTTCATTCCGTACAGCATTAAACTTGCGAACTCTCAAGCTTCCTCCTTCCGTTATATATTCAAGATGGACAATATTTAATATTTATTTGCTACGTATATGTAGGGATGTGGGTCTATACATATGTTGTTCATAGTATGTTTAGGTGTGTGTCATGTATATGTTTCACTTTGAGAGCGGGCAACTAAATTTCATTTTTGATGTGTGCCATTGTGCCCACAGT
>NW_015412784.1:0-1833 GCF_001527695.2 Protobothrops mucrosquamatus | reverse complement strand
GGACTACTATTCCCGGCGTGCCTTCAAAGGCCGATGCCCGAATTCGCGCTCAACGGACCGATGGGAGGCGTAGTTTTTAGTGGGCTCGGGCGTCTTTGACTTGCGCGAGGTGGCCCCCTACCGGAGCCGTTGCGAAGGGAAGAATTGCAGAAGGACTGAGCATCTTTAAAAGGACAGGTGAGGCGGCTCCAGGTAAGAAAGGGGGGGGGGGGTTGTCTTTGCTGGAAGGTGAAAGAGGCAGCGGGGTGGGGATTTTTCCCTGTTGGGGGGGGCTTAAGGATAATTTCAGACAATCATTGTGGTGGAGGATGCATTCTGCAAAAAATGTTTCTATTTATGGCATCCGTGTATGTAGTTAATGCAAATGCAAAGTGGCATTTGCTTGCACATCTTAAATCGCTGCACGGCTCCATCTTTTCTTCTTTTTTGTAGAGCACCTTCTGAAGGCATGGTACTTTGCAAAGGATTTTCCAGACAAAAAGGCTTATTTCAAAAGCACAAGAAAGCCCCTTAGAGGACAGAATGGGGTGGAATAATAGAGTATTAAGGGCCTAACAAAGCAGGCTAGGAAAATCTCCGTGGCTTAGACTTAGAGAGACGTATTTGTGCAGTTTTATTGCAGCAGATAAACAGAGGTTAACAGAATGGTGTAGTCATTGCTTGCTGTGGCTGTTTTCTCAACTTCCCAATTTAGCTCACAGCCCTGGGATCTCCTATAACCCCCATCCAACTACTGACCAGATCCAAATTATGTTAATCGGCAAAATTAGCCAAGGTTAACTAGAGGCTGCCACCTAGCAGGAAAAAGTAAAATAACCATCTTGGTTTATGGTATTCTGATTGCCTACATCAGTGGTTCTCAACCTTTTTAATGCCGCGACCCCAACTGGTCGTAAGTCGAGGACTAAACCGGTCGTAAGTCGAGGACTACCCAACCAGTCGTAAGTCAAGGACTTTCCCTGCCCGGGAGCGCCGCACATGCGTGGTTCCGCCCCCTGTGCCGGCCGAGGCATAGCTGGCAAGCGGCAGAGACGGAGCAGGCCGACCACCAGCTGGCCCAGCCCAAAGGAGGTAAGGCACCCGCCGGAAAAGGGGAAAAAAATGGCGGACAAAAAAAATGGCGGACAGCCTTGCTTGGCGACCCCCATGAAATGGTCGATCGACCCCAAATGGGGTCCCGACCCACAGGTTGAGAACCACTGGCCTACATATTAATAAAGTATATCAGTTGGAAATATTGTTCCCAGGTTACTATCTAATCGGTAATAGATCAGAGGGCCTACATTCATGTGGTTACTGATTTTCTGGATTTAGTTCATTGAAACCTTAGCCCTAACTAACAAAGAGAACCTGGACTTCCCATGTGGAAGCTAACAGTTTTAACAGTGGTGTGTGAACAGTGGTGTGAATTTAATTAAGAGGAAGGGAAGTGAAGGGAAGGGGGGAGGGAGGGAGGGAGGGAGGAAGAAGGAAGGGAGGGAGGGAGAGAGGGAGGGAGGGAGGAAGGAAGGAAGAAGGGAGGGAGGAAGAAGAAAAAGGGAGGGAGGAAGGAAGGAAGGGAGGAAGAAAGGAAGGAAGGAAGGAAGGAAGGAAGGAAGGAAGGAAGGAAGGAAGGAAGGAAGGAAGGGAGAAAAAGGGAGGGAGGAAGGGAGGGAGGGAGGAGAAAGAGGGAGGAAGGTAGAGAGGGAGGAAGGAAGGAAGGAGAAAAAGGGAGGGAGGAAGGAGAAAAAGGGAGGGAGGGAGGAAGGAAAAGGAAGGAGAAAGGGAGGAAGGTAGAGAGGGAGGAAGGATGGAAGGAAGGAAAGAGAAAAAGAGGGAGGGAGGGAGGAAGGA
>NW_015412783.1:0-1833 GCF_001527695.2 Protobothrops mucrosquamatus | reverse complement strand
GGGGGGAATAAAAACCAAACACCCCCCCACCCCACCCCCGCTGCCAATCCTCAACAGAAATGCTCACAATGAAAACCTCGGACAGGAGGAAGAGCGCCGCCAGGTGGGCAGGCAGGTGTCTTGCTCGGCTGTGGCTTGGGGGGCACTTTTTTCAGTGCCATCGTAACTCAGTGAACAGTCACTGAGCGAACTGTTGTAAGTCGAGGACTACCTGTACTTTATCACTTTTTTCCTTTTTTCTTTTTCTTTTTTGGTCATCAAATTTTTGACACCTTGCTAGGCGACTGATGGTACTCGGATGTTGCCGTATCCTAAAAGTGGTACAATGAGCGAAAAGGTTGAAAAGCCCTGGCCTAGAAGGTGATAAATGGGGGAGGGGGGTTAAAGTAGGAGGGATGCACACCCACCCCTCAATTTCCAAAACATTGGCAGAGTCTTGAGCAGCGTGGTCGCAGCCGAACGTTCTCTCCCCAGAGGATTAGCCACCCCCCTGAATCACTTCGCTGGTTTTCTGCACACCAATTGAAGATGTCAATCCATCTCCAAAAGAGAAGGAAGGCACAGCAAAGGTCCGTGGAAGCTTCTGGAAAGAGCACAGCCTCAGAGGGGTGTTCTTGACCCACTGCATGCCTAGTGGACGCTGCAGCCAGGACACTCAGAGAGAGGGGCCTGGGAGCGACCAGACGTTCCACTTGCAGACCTGCTCTTGACGCTCTGAGTGGGACTTTGAGAAGCCACTGAGGGTACGAAGGACAGCCTGGCAAGAAACACAAACACAAGCAGACTGCCTGATCCCGTGTCAAGTGCAAAGAATCAGGACCCCAGATTAAGTTCCAGTGATGCTGATTTATTGCTTACGTGTATACGCGAATCTAGTCATCAAACGGTCAGCACTAAATTGGCGCTAGATATGAATCAAGGGAAGTCAAGAAGAGTTCGACTTGGACCATTTGCGGAAATGTAAGGAGTCTAGGCTGGTTCCTCTCTTGACTCCACCCCTAATTCAGTCTGTCCTTTTCCTACAGTCCAAGAGTAGCTAACCAAATCCAGCCGCCGAGATGGGGAACGATCACTTGAAGATGTCTACGCTTGTAGGGCTGCTTGGGGCACGTCAACACCCCCCCCCAGTCCTGTAGCTTCTTCTGTGTAGACAGTGGTGTTCCTGAGCATACTAGGATGTGCTACTTCACAGTCCTTGCATCGTGCCAGAACAGTTCTGCCTTTTGATGCCAGGCCTTGTTCGTATTTCTGCAAGCGAAGGACAGACTCTTGAAATCTTCCCCGATGGAAGTCGTGGGAAGGTGCAGATGCCTCCATGCGCTTCTAGAGTGGGAGGGTTTCTTCATGCAGGGGCTGAAATATTGCCAGCACTTCTCCAGTGTCTTCTGTGAATTCTTTGGAGTCTCTTTTCCCTAGATGGCTTGGGGAGGAGATTCCAGGAAATGTATGCTGTTCTTTCTTTGCAGAAAAACAATTGTTGTTGTTAGTTGTGAAGTGGTGTCTGACCCATCGCGACCCCATGGACCACATTCCTCCAGGCCTTCCTGTCCTCTGCCATCTTCTGGAGTCCATTGAAGCTCACGCCTGCTGCTTCAGTGACTCCATCCAGCCACCTCATTCTCTGTCGTCCCTTTCTTCTCTTGCCCTCCATCTTTCCCAGCATTAGGCTTTTCTCCAGTGAGTCCTTCCTTCTCATTAGGTGGCCAAAGTACTTGAGTTTCAACTTCAGGATCTGGCCTTCTAAAGAGCAGTCGGGGTTGATCTCCTCCAGGACTGACCGGTTGGATCGCCTTGCAGTCCAGGGGACTCGCAGGAGTCTTCTCCAGCACCAGA
>NW_015412782.1:0-1834 GCF_001527695.2 Protobothrops mucrosquamatus | reverse complement strand
ATAGCAGGCTCAAGGTTACAGAAACAAAACAGTTTCCTTTTACCTATTATGCTGCTAAACTCATTTACTGTGGAATTAGAGCAATCTCTTATAGACAAAGAAAAAATATACTTTACAAGTAAATGATGTAAGATCAGCATCTGTAAACTTGTACATGCCTGCCCACTCACAGATCATAAATGATTCAATAAAATAAGAATGAAAGGATGTTATAATGAACAGCCTATGCTTGTAAACCTCTAGTTTCACACATTTGTGGATTGCACTAAAAAAAATATCAGATTATCAGTCAGATTTAATTACCAATTCTATTTAGAGGGCACTAAATTCAGTCTTACCATCACTGAAAAGAGGTGATTGCATCAGCTTGATTGCTAGATGTAGGTCCTGCTTCAGTAACTGAAGGCCTGTGTTTTGCTGAGAAAGAGGTGATAGGCCTGGCTAATTCAGGACTGAACTATTTTTTTTTTTGTTCAATAAATTCACCTGGGCCAAACATTCAAGAAAACCTTCAGTTGTTAATATACATTTCATGGTAAATATACATTCAAACCACTTTTAAAGCTCATTGTGTTGCTTTTTTTAAAATTACTTTTATAAACAAAAAGATTAAAAAAAAACCATACAAATTTATGTGAATATTCATCACTCCTGGAATGTTCAGTGCATTTTTGCTTACACTGTAGTACATAATTGATTCAGTTACATGAAAGAAGTTTCTAATTTTAGAAGAGAAAAAAAATGGAAAATTAAATATCAAAAGTAGGTTACAGAGAGCAAATTTCTAATTTGTCCTCCATCTCAGAGGCCCCCAACCTTTTGGGCAACAGGGACCGGTTCCGTGGAGAGTTTTTTCTGTGGACTGGAAGGGATGCGGTTTCACATGCTGCCTGCATCCCTCAAATGGGGCTTCGCTTGTTTGCGTGGCCCAGTTTCTGACATGCCGCGGACCGGTGCCGATTCACAGGCCAGTGGTTGGGGAACCCTGCTCCAGCTGATATTATGACTGAATATATAGAAAAGCGACAGAGTTTTCAGATTATTGTGTAACTCATAATGATAGATAGCCTAGATCAGGGGAAGGCAACCTCGGCTCTTTTATGACTCATGGACTCAAGATCATGAGTCATAAAAGAGCCAAAGTTGCCTACCCCTGGCCTAGATAATTTTTGCAAAAGAGATCATAGGTAAAGGTATCCTCAAATTATGGTCACAGTTCCAACCAGAATTTATCTTGCTTAGCAAGGTGGTTGTTAAGTGACTTGTGTCCAATTTTATGATCTTTTTTTGGCCACAGCCATTAAGTGAATCACTACAATTGTTAAGTGAATCATGTGGTCGTTAAATGAATCTGGCTTTCCCCCATTGACTTTGTTTGTCGGAAGCCACTGGGAAGGTGGCAAATGCTGATCGCGTGACTCTGCAACCATTGGAAATACACGCTGGTTGCCAAATGCCTGAATTTTGATCCCACCACCGTGGGGATGCTGCAACGGTTGTAAGTATGAAGACTAGTAGTGAGTCCCCTTTTTTCAGGGCTGTTGCAACTTTGAATGGTTGCTAAACAAATGGTTGCAAGTCAAGGACTACCTGGATCTATTTGCTTCACCCTCTTGTCAGTTTCCACATTACTCTTACGCAGGGCTTTTTTTCTCGGAGAAAAGGTGGCGGAACTCAAACCTGGCCACGCCCTCATCAAACCCTAGGACCGCCCCTTTAGAGAACAGGAATGCAAGTAAAATTTGGGAGGGGCTATTTCCGGTGTGGGAGGGGCTATTTCCGGTGCGGCCGGCCCGGAAAAAGGTGCCGGAACGCGGTTCCGCCGCGTTCCGGC
>NW_015412781.1:0-1834 GCF_001527695.2 Protobothrops mucrosquamatus | reverse complement strand
TGCCTTAGTCTTCCTAACTGGTCTACTGTGTTGCATTCTTTGTGGAAAGTTTCAACTGGCCAGAATGCAGTGATATGCAGTTTTGGGTTATTCCAAGATTTGCTTGGGTTATGCCATTATTGCACAAGCTGTGCTGACTCTTAGTCGTCTAGGAACAATTCGGGGTTATCATCCTGAGGATACCTGCTTATCCCACTAAATCAGATAAGAGGCCATGCTCCAAGGGCCCTCTATTAGATGATGTGTCATCTGATAGGACCTAGAGGCACGGCTTCTCTTTTGACTTGGCTGTGGATAAGAAAAACGCTGGTTCCCTGTTCCTTGATCTACCTGGATGACATGGTTCATCAAGATAAAAGGATTAATTTAACTCCAAATTTCAATTCAAAGACCATTTCTAACTAAACCTAAAATCCTTAATTAGCTAAGTCAGTAGACTTAGTTTTTCCCAGTTGTATAACAGGTTAGCCCCACCTCTACAAACTAGTTAAGTGTGTCCTATCAATAGGGATAAAGCATAGGTATCTTTTCAGAGATATCTAGCTTCCAGGGTTTCAAGGCTGTTCACATACTTTTGTCAAATGAAAGAAAATGACTTAATTACCAGAAAGACAGAAAGATAATATTTATCTGGGAAAAACAATATCCTGCAATTTGCACAAGACAAAGGCAGGTGAGGAGAAGATCCATTTCCATTTTAGTCTCTGCAAGTTTCTTTCAGGATACTTTTATATAACACACTAAGCCCTAACTTAGATTAACCAACTACCATTGTGGCCTCCCCTTATTTATTATGGTTTTCTTTAATGGAATAGAAATCTCAGTGTGATTGGACACACAAGGAATTTGTCTCCGGTGCATAAGCTCTCAGTGTACAGACAACAAACTGATAGGTCATAGATCATAAATCATAGTTACAATCATTAATCATAAGATACAAACACAATAATAAATCATAAGATACAGAAAGATGAGAAGATGAGAAAAGAGAAAATGAAACAGATGAGAAGATGATGAGGATAATAGCAATACAACCTACTACATGAGTAAATATCTTTAGTCCTAAGACAGAGCTGTGGGAATTAGGTGTTCAGCAGAGTGATGGCATGGGGGGAAAAAACTATCTTTGTGTCTAATTGTTTTGGCATGCAATGCCCTGTAGCGGGATCCTGAGGGGAGGATATATGCTATGATCATATATAATATACTATGATCACAAATAAACCATATTATGACAAGGCCAGGTTCTTATGCCATACAAGTTGGAATAATATTTTAATGTGAGATTTCCTGAGATTTGGGTCTCTTTCTATATGAGTATATATGAATAATATAACACTTGGAATACTGCATCCAGTTTTGGTCACCACGATGTAAAAAAGATGCTGAGACTCTAGAAAGAGTACAGAGAAGAGCAACAAAGATGATTAGGGGACTGGAGGCTAAAGTATATAAGGAATGGTTGCTGGAATTGGGTATGTCTAGTTTAATGAAGAGAAGGAAGAGGGGAGACATGATAGCAGTGTTCCAATATCTCAGGGGCTGCCACAAAGAAGAGGGAGTCAAGCTATTCTCCAAGGCGCCTGAAGGCAGGACGAGAAGCAATGGGTGGAAACCAATCAAGGAGAGAAGCAGCTTAGAACTAAGGAGAAACTTCCTGACAGTTAGAACAATTAACCAATGGAACAACCTGCCTCCAGAAGCGGTGAATGCTCCAACACTGGAGGTTTTTAAGAAGAGACTGGACAGCCATTTGTCTGAAATGGTGTAGGGTTCCTGCCTGAGCAGGGGGTTGGACTCGATGACCTCCAAGGTCCCTTCCAACTTTATTATT
>NW_015412780.1:0-1834 GCF_001527695.2 Protobothrops mucrosquamatus | reverse complement strand
TCTCTCTCTCTCTCTCTCTCTCTCTCTCTCTCTCTCTCTCTCTCTCTCTCTCTCTCTCTCTCTCTCTCTCTCTCTCTCTCTCCTCCCTCCCTGCCTCCATTATTCTGGAATTGCCCCCTTCTTTCTTCCTTTTCTTTTATTAGCACTCCAATTATGAGAAGCCAACCCAGAGTTCTCACTCAAGACCCATATAATGAGGCTCAAATGACCCTATCTGGGTATATTATGCAACCTTCTTTGGAGAAGGTTGTAATGCTAGGAAAGATGGAAAGAAAGCAATGAAGAGGACAACCAGAAGCAGGGTGGATGAAATCAATTGCACCAGCAATGGTGTACCATTGGAAAATGTGAAGGACCAGGTTGGGGGCAGCTCATCATCTAGAAAATGTGGTCACTACGAATCAATTATGACTGAATGGCACATAATCAATTAAAAGTATTGTGAGAAAAGGGGAAAGTGGAAGACCTAATCTCCTTTTTCTGTCTCCTTTCATTTGAAGACCTTGATGATTTGGGGAAAGTTCTGTTGTCCCTAACGATCTTTGGGTTGGAAAAGTGATCTCCAAACACAGATTGTTTTTTAAAAAAACATATGTTTTTGGATTTTACTTTTTAAATAGCTCGGAATATTTTGAGCCAGTCTATAGTGAGACAATGGGAAGTTTTCTGTCTTACTTGTATAATTCTGGAAATGGAATTGCAAACTCTAGCAAAAAAAAAAAAGTTTGTATGGGTTTATTTGGTCTATTCTGTGAGATTTCTTTTTGGAGAAGTAATATTTGAAGGTATCAAGATTCTTTGCTTCAAATTTGGCTTTTATAATGGGATTGAATATATATTTCTGATTCCCAGGAAACATTTAGCCATAAAATTAGACCATTAAGGTCAGAAAATGACCCAAGATATGTGTTGTTGTTGTTTTTTAAAAATAATAACGGTATTTTAATGCATATGCAAATCAAAAGAAACTTCTAAATAAGGTTCTGAAACACAGACAATGTGTTACAGAGAAGTGAGCTTGTCTTGTCCTGCCACATCAGTCAAAAGCTCTATTGTCATCTCTGGGATTGCTGATCATGTGTGCATGAATATACCATTTGTCAAGATTTTATGCACACTGTTGTTTTGTCAACTGATTTATGGGCTCCGTATGGGCCATTGAGCATCAATTTCAAAATTACATTTGTTGGAATCTTAGATTCTTAGATCCAAAGCAAATATTGGCATCAGTGCACTGGTACTGTACTGTGTAATCTAGAGAGAGAAGGATAGATCCTGGAGTCAGAATATAAAAGACATTTCTTAGCAGAAAGACCCAGTCTGTTTCTCCCTGTTCATGCTACAGATTTTACTCACGGATAAATACACCTGATGCCACAATGCAGCATTTTCTCAATGTAATGTGATTTTGGTGTCCTATGTAGCTTTTGGAAGAATATTTTAATTTTTAAAATATAACTAGGTAAATAAAGGATTATTCTAAGACCCAATTTGCATATTATGAGAATGAATTCAATAAGCATCATTTCTCCACACTAGATTCTTCAGCACCTGAAACTAAGCTATGAACTTCATATTACAGGTAGTCCTCGAGGTACGAACCTAATGGAGCCTGCCCATTAGGCTTTTAATTCAAAAAAAAAAATAGTCAAACAAATAAGACTCAATTTTACAAAATTTTAAAATTAAATGCACTAATTGAATCAAATGGATCATTAAATGAACGAAGATCTGACTTACTATTTCCTCCTATTTGTTAATTGCTCACTGCCTGAACCGAGAGGTTTTCCACACTGCTGCCGACTGCCCATCAACTGTTTCCAGTGCAGCCTTT
>NW_015412779.1:0-1834 GCF_001527695.2 Protobothrops mucrosquamatus | reverse complement strand
CTCCCTGATGCAGCTTTTTAAATGGAGATGTCCATGGAAGTACTTTTTTAAAATATATAGGCAGCAATATTTGTATAACACCATCAATATCTCCACCTGTTCTCTCTCCTTTTGCTTAGCAGAAGATAAGCAGTACTGCACTTAGTATTCATGATGTGGAAGAAGGATGTTTAAGTTTGCTTCCAACAGAATATATGGAGTGGGGACATATTCCATGGAAAGTTCTACTTCTATTTGCCTGGCCTTTTCAGAAGGCAGTGGTAAAGGATTATCACTGTATCCCATAGAAAGCTCCTTAGAATCAATGTTCATTGAAACCTAGAGTTAGATTGTACCCTAGAGATCATCTACTCCAACTGATCCCCTGATCAGTGTAGGATTCATTAGAGCATCTCTGAGATAGTCATCCATACCTCTAGCAAAGTAGAACTCACCATTTCATTGTTCTATTGGCTGAAAGGTCGTATAATCAGGAAGGTTCTCCTGACATCTACCATAAAATTACAGTATGTCCTATAAGGTTCCTTGTAGAACCTTGAAGTGGTCCTGCTCCTGGTCTCTGAGACAATAGATAGTCTACCTCCTCTTTTATGTGACACCTTTCAGATGTTTGATGATCACTATCATCTCTACTCAGTTATCTCTTCTGCAAGCTATATGTATCCTATTCCTTTCATTGTCCTATTGTAATTTGTTTCCAAACATCTCACCATTGTGGTAGCCTTCCTCTAAACTTCCACCATAAATGTATTTCAAACAGAGTCTGACCAGGACAGAATAGAGTAGAACAATTACTTCCCTTGACCTGGACTCTGCTCCTATTTACACACCCCAAGAGAGCATTTGTCTGATGACTCATGTTTAACTTGTAATCAACAAGGACACTCAGGTCATTTTCTCATTTTCATGAAACAGCCTTCAGAGGTTATCTGGGGACTGAGCTGGGCTCTCCTCATCATGAAGATAACTAGCTTTAAATTTTGCCTAATCTTTGTGATATGCTGTATTGGTAGCTATCTTTACAAAATAGTCAAGACAAGGATTGACAAACTGAAATTCAAACCGGACAAGATGGTTGGTGAGTGATCTGCCCAGGTTCATATCTTTCCTGGAGGATCCATTCTCTGAAGTAGAAGATAAGACAGAAGAGAGGGTCCTGGAGACATCTGCAGCTTTCAGTGGAACAGGAAAAGCAACGTTGAATTGGCAACAGATGATGAAAAGAAGGCATGGTTTGTTTGTGTATTTAATGCTATATGTCTCTCCCATCTCAGATACATGACTATGGATGCTAACAATACACAATATTGTGTGTGTGTCTGCAGCTTCCAGTGGAAAAGTATTCTGGGTCAAGCTCCAAGCAGTCCTGTACCCCAGAGAGCAAGAGATCTAGATAGGCAAGTGGACCACCAACCCCATTCTAGGCCAGCGATAAAGAGAGATAATTCTGAGTCCATGAACTTAGAGGAGCATTACTTGCTTACAGAAGAAGCTTTGAGATACTCTGTAGATTTCATAAATTATTAGCAGCTATAAGAATGTGAGAGTTACATTTTTCTAATAGTGTCAATAATATCAGTTTAGAATGTCTTTACTAACCAAAGCATATCTTAATTGCATTTGCACTCAATATCCAACTACCCCCCGAGATCCGGATTATTCCGGATCTCCTTACTTTCCGCCGCGCCCTCAAGACATGGCTTTTCCAACAAGCGGGCCTGGCCTAGGGAGGATTTTTAAACTGGGTTTTTTAGAAATTTTAATTATCACAACATAAAAATTTTGGTTTTAATTTGGTTTTATTCGGTGGGGTGTGTGGGTCTTTCTTTGTTTT
>NW_015412778.1:0-1834 GCF_001527695.2 Protobothrops mucrosquamatus | reverse complement strand
GGCTCCGGAGGAGTTCTCACCTACATCGTCCACAAGGGACGACTCGGGAACTCAACTCCTACCTCGGGCAGCTCACCTTTCCCCCTATGCCCAGGGGAAAGGTATCAAGCCGTTTGACAGCTGATGCAGGCTGTCAAGACGGCTTTTACGCAGAAACAGGCGGGAGCAGCAAACAGCTGCGTCCAGCGAAGGCGCCTGCCACCGGAAGTCCCCTTTATTAGACTGTTCTGATCTAGGTTTTTTTGCCATTTACTGTATATCTTTAATTTTTTTAAAAAAATGTTGATTAATGTTTTTCTTTCTTTCTGATATGAAGGTTCACTCACCAGGTAGCTTTTCAAAATTGTTACTTGGAAAACCTCTTTGAAATAGTTATATTCCAACAGTGTTTAAAAAGTGAGACTTGACAAAACCAGTATCCATTAGGCTCTGCTATAGTTAAAAGCTTGATGACTTCCCTTGTCTTCCAGTGCAAAAATCTGTGAATTGACTGCTATCCTACAAATATACAAATATTTTAAAATAACAATATTAAAAAGATTCTTTTATTTAAAAGAAAGAAAATAATGAAAATTTGCAGGTTGACTACACTGAGTATATTGATTTTCCCTCTGTCTTGAACCTTGTATCCTGCAAGACTTCTTCCACTGACTGATCAACTCCTAAATACTGACACATCGATGAAACAGACTAGTGACTGGGTTCTTATAAGCCAATGCCTAACAGGTCCTTCGTGATTTTTATTTATGCTTGGAACCAGGTTTCTCTTAAACAAATTGAATAACTCATCTCCCATTGGATACCTTAACTGGCTAGAATGTGTTTCCTTGAAAAACTCATCCTGTTTTATTTCACCACTGTGCAAATAATATTTTTGTCTTGTAAGTGATTCACTAAGTATTGAATTGGTTATGATTTCATTATTTACAATATATTTGAATTTATGTTAGCCATTCTTTAAATTCTCTTTTAAAGTATTCTATTTACATATTGCTCAGATTGAAGATTCCCCTTGCTCATTCTAATAATACTATTTATCAATCAATATTTCTTTATATGCAGCTCTGAAATTTTCTTCAATATATTTCTGGAAAAAAGTCTAACTAGATCTGACATACTACTTAGCTTTTAAATATATTGTTACCCACTGAGAATACAGCTTAAAAACTCAGGGAGACTGAACTGATTGCTACTAAAATTATTTAGTTTTGATGATAGTCTTTTGGTCTCAAAATGTTTTAAGGAACATCCTTGAATTGACTGGTCATTTCTAGTCTTTGTATTTAATGAATTAAATATGCACATTGATTGCAGTGAACTTAACAAAGTTGTACAATGTGATGAACATAAAAATCATGTCATTTTGCAGGCTATAATTTTGTGCCATCAACATAAATACAAATGTTGATTCAGTTTCCTAATTTGCATCCCTAATTTTGCTTTAATCTTTTCTACGGAATTTGAAAGGCATTTTTTAGAAAGAAGAAATAAAATTGTTTTCTAAGATAGAAGTAGTAGAGAGAATAGATCAAAGCAACAATACAGGTATAAAGAAATCATTGCTCTCAATATGTGAGGAATACTATCCACATCCAGAGAAAGTTAAAAATATTCTGACTATGGTTTTTTTTTTTAAAAAAAATCAATTTTTATTCTCAAGGGACAATGCACTATTATGTCCCATAATTAAATTACTCACTTATGATAGGAAAGTTCTTATCTATGCAAAAGGGGAGTTAAGCCTATTATCTGATAATAGTGGCAGGACAAGGAACAGCAGATTATAATTAACAGAAAGGAAATTTAAGGAGGAATAGCTTGACAAATTTTCATA
>NW_015412777.1:0-1834 GCF_001527695.2 Protobothrops mucrosquamatus | reverse complement strand
AATGTGCCATCTTTGCCTCTTTTATCAAATATACAGTTCTTAGAGAGAAAAATGTTACAGTAAAATTGTACTCTTTCAAAGGTTATGAGGTTAGAACAGAAAGGATCACATATTAATTCAGAGTTCATTTCCAAAACCAGGATGCCCAACAGCAAATACAGACCACTAACAGTTTCTCAAGAAACCTGCCTCCAGAAGCTGTGAATGCTCCAACACTGGAAGTTTTTAAGAAGAGACTGGACAGCCATTTGTCTGAAATGGTATAGGGTTTCCTGCCTGAGCAGGGGGTTGGACTAGACAACCTCCAAGGTCCCTTCCAACACTACCATCATCATCATCATCATCATCATCATCATCATCATCATCATCATCATCATCATCATTTACAAGAGTTGGCATATACAACACAATATGTTATCATTCTCCACTCAGACCCAAACCAACAAGAAAGCCATTTTTCCCCTGTGCATTCAAAGGAGTGCTTTGAGACTTTTGCTGACTCAAACTACACTGTCTGGGTCACCTTCTATGCTTCATCTCATTGTAGGCAATCGCTTCCACTCCAGAGAATGGTCAAAGCCCTCCTAGGTGACTGTTGAAACACTGTGCTATTTATTGTTTTTTAGACAGAAGATGAAATATAAGGGCTTTTCTAACAAAATCAGGTACTTGACTGAAGTTCTGTCAATTTCCACTTTTAGCTTAAGTGACAGGAATAATGGTAAAGCTTGATGTTTTCTTTCTTCCTCAAAAGTTCAATGATGGAATAATGAAAGTGGCCCTTCCTTCCTTCCTTCCTTCTTCCCTCCCTCCCTCCCTCCCTCCCTCCCTTCTTTCTCTCTTCCTACTAGCTTACATTGTTGTTGGCCCACATGACAGGAATAATGGTAAAACTGTGGTGGTGTTTTTCATTCATTTCTTTTTCTTTACTGGTCCATAGTAAGCACGTCAGAAAGAAAACTGTCCTACATGAGTCACTAAAGAGATGCTCATAAGAAAAAATCTATTGACAGAAATAGTATATTTTCAAAAGCTCTCCCATATCAAGGAAAGCAACTATTGAGTCTTTTCTTGGCACAGGTGGGAGAGACAAAGAAGCAGTAATTCTCCCAGTCCAGAGCCTTAGTAGGCCTGATCTGGACAGAATGGCCAAAGGAGGAGGGGTTAAAATCTACTAAAGGATATCTTAACCAGATTCATTTCTAGCCAGTTTATCTGCAGGAGTCATCCAGCTTAAGCCCAAAGTGCAGAAAAGTCTTAATCTCCATTCAAGGAAATTAATAATCAAGCAATATGTCTATGATGATATTTTTGATATATTTTTCAGCATTCAACCATGGGGGCTTTTTTTTATTTTTAATGTTAGTGTGAATGATACCGTATATTCATCATTTGTTATTTTCTTTTGGACAAATAGTTTTTTTTAATTACTAGTGTTTGGTGGTTGTTATTTTGTTTCTTTTTTTTCTTTATTTTGTATTTTAACTTTGGAAATGAAGTTTAAAAAAACTGTAAAAAAGAAATATGTCTATGTTATAACTTTTCACACAGTACCAAGATATTTTTTTATACTGGACAGCACCCGATCGTGTACTCCATGATCTGTACACAGCCCCCAAAGGACACTACTTTAACTTTTTTTTCTGACTGTGTACAGGATAGACCATAAATAAAATCTCAGTAAACAAAAATGAATCCAGGCTTAAGTTCACTGAACTTATTACCCATTAAAATCAAGAGAAAGGCTGATTCTGAGTTCAGGGGGAACTAAACTTAAATAATTTGGTGGTCATAATCCCACATATTTAGTTCAATTTTCCTGGAAGAAATCTTT
>NW_015412776.1:10857-12363 GCF_001527695.2 Protobothrops mucrosquamatus | reverse complement strand
GGGCAGGACTGGCCTAGGGGTATTTTAAATTGGTTTTAACTAAATTTTAGTAGAAGCGGCCTATTTAAATATTTATTTTTAATTATTCTCTTAAATTTTGTATTTTGTATTTGTATCAAACTGTTTTTAAACTGGCTGTAAGCCGCCCTGAGTCCTCCGGGAGAAGGGCGGGGTATAAATATAATAAATCAAATCAAATTAAATCAAGATACAGCCTGAACACTGAGGTCGTCGACCGATCCTCTTCTTCGTTCCATACCAGGAGCAAAAAAAGTTTTCTGGATGCCTTGCATACGATTGAAAATATACGGACGTTGGAAAGGGATTGAGGACGGTGGAAACCCCCCCCCCAATCCCCCCCACCAATTGTATGGCTTGGATCATTTCCTAATTCTGGTTAGCTAATACATTGGTTTTGTTCCCCTAACTGGAGTGCTGGGGCTCCGTACACTCTGTCCCATAAGATAACCACATAAGCATGGTTTGTGTAATGTGAAGCTTACTTTGTGGATCTGTGCATGGTACAAACAGAACTGGTCATTAACTATAGTCCTTGGCTGGCAGAAGAATTCAATTTAAGATGCTAATTTAGTAAAGGGAACCAAAAAGGGACTTAGGTTTCGAAGTTTCTACTATTTTTTGCTCTCATCCTCTGCTTCTTATACTTCCTCTCCTGTTGAAATATTCTGGAGAACCTGAAAGTTACACATCTTTTATGACATTTAAGTTATTCCCCTTTTCTTTTCTAATAAACTAACGTGATTCTCTTTGTTCCCCCCAAATCATAGCAAATTATGAAATCATGAACTAACATCGTTGTAACGTACTAATCCTGATAAATTGGATATGCTAACGTTAGTTTAGCTATTTCAAAATCTATTATTTAAAAATGAATATGTGTGATGTGTAGATGATATATGCACAATAAATCCAACTCTGAATACTTTCTTTCATCTCTATATTCATCTACCTAAAATACTACTGATTTGTATGACTTTCCATGTTCTCAGTTCCTTGGCATTTTAAAGCCAATGAGTTACAGCAGCAATACTAATTAAGAACAAAAAAAACAGTCTTGTAGAAATGAAATTAACAAGAACACATACAATTATGTATAGAACATGTTCATTTTGCCAATTTGGGGCAGAGAGGGGAGGCTGGCCCAGGACATGGGTATCTACCTCACACCAATTGTAAAGAAACCAGACAGAACTGATAAAATTAATCTCACACCAGAGCCAATGTATAAAATAAAATCAATTTGTAATAAGTCATCCCTCTCTCCCTCCCTCCCTCCCTCCCTCCCTCTCTCCCTCCCTCTCTCTCTCTCTCCTGTGTATACAGAATTAGCATATCCTTACTGTATTCAGAGAGGCATTTAAGTATGTGGCAGCACCTGGTCAATCTTGTCTCAGTTTGGATGCTAAGCTGACTTCTTTCCCCACTAGCACCCTGGAGTATTCTAGCATCATCCAATCATTATTATGCCAGAATAAGAGCAGTAAG
>NW_015412776.1:0-1834 GCF_001527695.2 Protobothrops mucrosquamatus | reverse complement strand
TCCCACATGATCCGTATCAGTGTAAGTAATAGCAGGGGATGTCCTTTCTTGGAGGTTTAGCGCGGGTAAAGCCTCTACTCCCCTTCTTTTTTGTGTAATCATGTCTTCCAATTTCCTCTCTTGTCTATTAGCCTTGTTTTCTTTTCTGCTCCCTCCAGGCTGTTCTAATACACAATGCTGTTGTCCCCCCTCCCCTTTGTGAGTCTTTGGTCATTCGGGTTTTCTCCCGTGTAAGATTAGAAGTGTCATAGCGACGTTTCGATGAAATCACATTCATCATCATCAGGCTTGTGCTTTTAGCTTTGTGCTTCTCAGAGTAATGTGAAATGTCTGCTGTTTCTTTCTTTTAACTGCCAGTTAAATATATATATATCGTTATCGGTCATTAACCGAACCCATTGGTCTCAAAGGCATGGTTTTCCTGAATGTACTGTTTCTCAGCAAAACCCTCATAAATTGTGGTCATGTGACTGTGGGAAACTGCAAATGGCTGTAAATAAGGCCCAGTTGCCAAGCACCGAAGTGCAGTCATTGACTGTAGAGATGGGGGAGAGAGCATGACTATCAGAATTTTAGATCTGGATCATAAAACTCCTTTTTCAGATAGGTTGTAACTTCAAACGGTCAATATCTGCCTATTTATCTACCTTACCCATTACTGTTTATCAAATATCACATAGCTTCTTCCTAGAAATTCATATGATCAAAAGAAATTTTTTACAATGACTTTGGGTTCTCTTTCCATTTTTCCTGCTGATGTTTAAAATGTATAAGAAATCTGGTCTCTCTTTTTCTTTGCATTTTCTATTTGATAAAAATATGTTTTTAAAACTATCATTTTTTCCTCTCAAAAGTATACTTTCGTGAAACTCTTCAATATATAATTATACAACAAAGCTGTTTTAATATCCAGGTGCTACTGATAAAACAAAACTTACTCTCATTTACGACCAAGAGAAGTTTGGAAAGTTGGTGGAGAGATACTGTGTTTTCTGCCTGTGGGAGATACAATTGAGTGGTTTTAGGTTTAAGCCCTTCCATAATAGAATGCATTTGGTACACTGAGAAAATACAATAGTGTGTCCCATGGTGTCATTTAATATCAAAACTGCTGATGCGAATTCCACTTAGCAATAGCACTTAGACTTATATACCACTCCACAGTGCTTTGCAGCCCTCTCTAAGTGGTTTACAAAGTCAGCCTATTGCCCCCAACAACCTGGGTCCTCATTTTTTCCAAACTCAGAAGGATGGAGGGCTGAGTCAACTTTGAGCTGGTCAATCCTTCCTTCTAACCCAGTGGTTCTCAACCTTTTTAATGCCGCGACCCCCAACCGGTCGTAAGTCGAGGACTAAACCGGTCATAAGTCGAGGACTAAACCGGTCATAAGTCGAGGACTACCCAACCGGTCATAAGTCAAGGACTTTCCTTGCCCGGGAGTGCCGCGCATGCGTGGTTCCGCCCCCTGCGCCGGCCGAGGCGTAGCTGGCAAGCGGCAGAGACGGAGCAGGCTGACCACCAGCTGGCCCAGCCCAAGGGAGGTAAGGCACCTGCCGGAAAAGGGGGAAAAAATGGCAGACAGCCTTGCTTGGCGACCTCTGTGAAATGGTCGATCGACCCCAAATGGGGTCGCAACCCATAGGTTGAGAACCGCTGTTCTAACCACTTTGCCACCACGGTTCTTTTATTGGCGATCCAAAATACGGACACCAAAATCTATAGTAAGAAAACGGAAAAATGATTTAGAAATATACTTCATAAAAACAGCAGAAAATTGAAGTACAGTATGAATAATATTAAAACACTTGAATTAATTAATGAGTGACACAAAGG
>NW_015412775.1:0-1834 GCF_001527695.2 Protobothrops mucrosquamatus | reverse complement strand
TTTCCAACAAGCGGACCTGACCTAGGGAGGATTTTATATGGGGTTTATTTTTTAGCAATTTGATAGAGACACAACTTTAAAATTTGATTTAATTCGGTTTTATCGGGGGGGGAATGTATTTATGTTTTGTTTTAAATATGTTGTGCGCCGCCCTGAGTCCCGTTGGGAGAAGGGCGGCATATAAATTAAAATAAATAAAATAAATAAATAAATAAATAATAGATATTGAAACTCTAACTGAACAGTGTGATTAAAAATCTTAGGTCCGAATGAAATAATTTTCCATTGCAAAAAATTGATGTATGCATCAAATTATTTTTTTTGTTCCAAGTGCAACTTCATATTCTATAAAAATCAATATAAACTGAGGTATATTCATCTTACCAGCTAGAAGGCTGTTCAACTCAACTGCCAAATGGGCATAGAATTATTTGTAGTATGCTGAAGTTAGGTAATGCTAAACTGTTTCATGGACTAGTCACTGTTATAATACTGCTGCTAAAATGAGATTATTGTGGGCCACTTGGTATAAACCAATTAGGAATCACAATCAAATTAATTTATTCTGCTTTATTGTAAAGCTATGTTGACAGAATCTTGCAAGTCCGAAAATGCAGTTCTTCTCCCTGCCTCCCTAAAGCTAGGGAGGGTCTCTTCTGAGTTTCTCCCCCCCCTCCCACTACCCAGTTTTCAGTTTTGCTGTTTCTTATCTGGCCATTCCCCTGGCAGTGTCTCTTTGCCCAAATTCCCAAATTCTTTTCCACATACCATTACAGTTGTACAGTGTGAGATTGTTTTCTGAGCACAAGAAAAGAAGTAAAATGTACCCATTTTTCATTTTAGAAATAGTTCTGTCAGCAGAACTTTTGTGTAGCGCATTGTTTATGTCTGAATAAGATTCATTCAGCTCCAGTTCCTTTTCCCTCACATTTCCTATGTTCAACATCTTGTTCTTCTTTCATTTCAGCCAAACCCTTTGAAAATGGACAATACTTGGACATCTATGGAATTACAAGAGACCAAGCTGGGGAGTATGAATGTAGTGCTGAAAATGATGTCTCAGTTCCAGATGTGAAAAAAGTAAAAGTCACAGTAAACTGTAAGTCATGATTTTTATTTTTATTTTTTAAAAAATGGATCACGGTAATTTTAGAAGCAAAAATCAGTTGTCAATAAATGATTAAATGTGATGTAAATTCTGCATAAAGATTATATGAGAAAAGCATAGCAACAGGCTCTGCCCACAACTTGTATGTCTTCTGGAGAATGTCATTGACCTTTTGTACCAGTGGAAACTCTTGGCAGTTCTTACAATAACTTACATTTCATGAGCATGCGTTTATTTCCAGCCACACATATCAAAAAGACTTATTTTGAAAGCCTTTCTCATCCATCCAGAGACTTCTTCAACATACTGATTGGCTGGGCTGCCTATTGATTCATTCCACTCTTTCTTTCTGAATTGGAAACTACAGGAGCGCACCCATAATGTTCACTAATTTCAGTCCTTGATAAGAAGATATTAGAACTCCATAGATTTTAGCAAAATGTGGCATGCCAGAAAGCCTAAAATGAACAAAGACTGTGAGAACTTTTCATTCCCCACTGAAAAGGTCTTCACAAAAAGATATCTTTGGGGGACAGAAAAATTTGCTTACATAAAATATTATAATACATTTCCCTAATAACAAATTCAAACTTTCTGGAGATTTATTTAATTTATATAAAAAAGAAAATGATAATAAATAAAACCCTTCTGTACTTTATTTAGACTGACTTGTATTTTCCTCGTTTCATGCTTTTATAAAATTCTGAAGTCTATTTATGATAGTTT
>NW_015412774.1:0-1834 GCF_001527695.2 Protobothrops mucrosquamatus | reverse complement strand
AGGTTTGGTCTAGTCATTAAGGCACTGGATTAGAAGTGGGTAGCTGTGTCTCAGCTCTAGCAAGACACATCTAAAAATGTTTTCCAAGAAAGCTAGGGTGGACAAAAGCCAGGAAAAGCTCCCTCAGGGAAAGGAACCAAGTAGTTAAGGGAACAAAAGGACAAAAGTTGGGCCTGAGCACATGGCAAGCCCCTCCCCAAGTCTCACCAACAGCTAACAAAGGAGTGGACCTGAGCACATGGAAAGCCCCTCTCCACTAACAAAGCAAGGACTTTAGGGGACAAAAGGGGTCCTGAAGCCTGCCCACTTTTTTAGTCGTTTTGGGATCCAGAGTTGTAGGCTTCGGTCCCTCTGGCTAGTGCCTGATAGCAGGAGTAAGTATGGATGAAAGTGTGTGTGTGTGTTTGTGTGAAAGAGCAAATAGATATACTTTATAATCAGTAAAGTTTATTGTTATTTTAAATTCGCTGGGACTCTGCATTCTAAAGAATTGTTTGTGCCTCAATAATCAGTTAAAAGTGATTTGAGTGTGGCAATATTCCAGGGTGTGTGAGTGTGAGTGAGTAACCATAAGCTGAACCTGAGAGCACACAAGTGTAACAATACAGGTAGATCTCACTTAGCAACTGTCTCATTTAGCAACTTCATTCACAGTTACAATGGTGATGAAAAAATAACCTTATGACCAGCCTACACATTTACGATCTTCTCAGGTCTGTAAAGCAAAGAAAAGTTCAAGTAAGATCATAAGCACTGTTGCATTTTTCACTTAAGAGCTTCGCTTAACATCCTGCCCCAATTGTGATTGTTAAACGAAGGCTACTTTTGTCTTCCTGACTCAGATTCGACTTAATGGACCATAAGAACTCTACGTAGACAATATGAGTTTTTACTTTGCTCAAATTTTACACTTATAAGATAAATGCAGTGGTAGGCAGCTATAAGATAAGACAGTAAGGCTCCTTCTCCCTTCAATTGCCAACATAATTTCAACAAATATTTCCTATATATATATATATATATAAGAACTACGGCCACACCGACCCCCGACCCCCACCTGAGAATATGCATGCTTGTGAGATGGGTGACGACGGGCATACCGACAGCGTCAGGATCACGAGAGCAGCAATAAGAACTACAAAGAGATCAACACTAACATTGAGACCCTCGAGCGTGGATAATTTAACAGCTATTACTCCAAAGACGCTTCCACATTGGGAAAAATGTCTGGAAGGAGGGGAGAGCACCCTGCCTGGCAAGTGCTGTGATGGTTGTCCGCAGCAACTTGGGTTATTGCCACCCCCAGATTCTTCATCACGCCCCCGCTGCGCTCCTCCGTCTGGGGGCACGTGGAGGAGGGAGGATTTGAGACTTCCCTACTCAGAAACAGTTACGCAGGTGGAGAAGACGGCTCACTGCATGACGCAGCATAACATAGGAGCTCCGAACTTAAGCCCTCAGGGCTGCTTGACGGTAGAGGGTGGCGAGCGAGGGCTTTCTAATGGAGAGTGGGAGCACACACACATCCCCGTGCGCTATTTACACTGATGAAAGGGAAAAGGGGATCGTGGTTACTGCTTTACAGCTGAAGTTAAATGATACGCAGGGAGGTGATGAGAGGAAGCAAATGGAGGAAATGTGCAAGCAACCCCCACAAACAACACATGCCGGCACGTTCGTGCCATTAGGATTACATAAGACTGGAGAAGGGGGTGAGGGAAAGGGTGATATAGAGGTATCCAATTGTCTTGATGAGGTTCCTAAAGATGGTCTCCCAAGGATACGATGGCAAGGGAGACTCCCTGATAAACTGGAGGGAGGTGCCTCTGTGTCA
>NW_015412773.1:0-1834 GCF_001527695.2 Protobothrops mucrosquamatus | reverse complement strand
TGACAGAATTAACTTGTTAACTTTACGGAAGATGGGAATTTTTTTTCTTTTCTTTTTTTGTATAAGTAAGGGATGGTGTTAAACTATCTTGCTGAAATGGTAAAGATTTTGGGTATTTGAAGAACTAATTAAATGAATAATTTTTATTAACACGGAGGAGATGGATTGTTTAAGTTTAGAGTTTGGAGTTAGAGATATTTATATTTGTTTACTTGTATTTGAATATTAGCCTAGGTTTGGTTTGGGAAGTCCGGGGGATGGGGGGATGGGATATAACATTGTGTAATATCTGTGATGTATTTCTTTTTTTTTATGATAAAAACAATAAAATTTTATATTGAAAAAAAAAAGATCAACAGGAGATAACATGAAATGGAAAGACACATAGTCCTCAACTTACAACCAGTGGTGGGATTCAGCCAGTTTGCACCACTTCAACAGAACCGGTAGTTACTTTTTGGTTGACCAGGCCCAGAACGGACTTCCGGAAGCGGCATCCACAAATATGTTCACATATTTGAATCCCACCACTGCTTACAACTGTTTGCTTTATGATAGCTTGAATTAACGACAGCCTCCGGAAAAGTCAGTTATGACCTAAATTTGAACTTATGTCGGACACCCCACCCCCACAATCACATGATCGCAATTTGGGCACTTGGTAACGGACTCCTATTTATGATCAGTTGCAGCATCCCGCAGCCACATGATAATTTGTGATTTTTTTTTTGCCAGTTTCCATCACTAAATGCCACTAGTGATACTGGATTGGCATTTACAACCATGGTAAAAATCATCAAAAAAGCAGATTCAGTCATGTAATGACTGGACTTATGAGTGCAATGACTTACAATGGAAATTCCGGGCCTAATTGTGATTGTAAAATGAGGACTACTTGTAGCAGATCTGTGCATTTGTAAAAGAGAGGACAAACCCTGTCAACGTTACCACCTAGGAACCTAAAGAATATGGTACAGGAAGAAGTGTAGAACCAATCTATGCCCTCTCATTACAAAGGAGAAGCTCACATGGTTTGCTTGCCATCTGTCTGTTGTGGAACCGAACTCAAAAGTCAATTTGGGTAATCCCCAGTTGGAGAGGGATGAATGTGCAGTTGACTGTAATTGGTGTACAGAATAGATAGGAAGGCTTGTAAGTTTTTTCCAAGTTTATTTGGGAAGTCATTATTGTGACATGAGCAGCTACATAAATTGAATAATATATACATATAGTACACACAACTTGTTCCTGGTAACTGCTCTTAACTTACACATTTTGCAGACATGTCACATCCAGCAAACAAACCTCTATCGTTCTGCATGATTTCCTCCTACCCAACTGCCTGTAGTTAATACTGTTGTGTCTGTTCCCTCCATAAATCACTGAGTGTACAAACTATTATTCCTGTGAAAATGTCATACAATTCATTGGGATACTTTGCCAAAGGCTGGACTGAGTTCTGCTAAGATTGTTAAAGTTGCCTTCCAACACTTTTTCACATCTTTAGACCGCCAGGAATTTTAGATTTCTCATTTGGTTCATCTAAATAAATTTTCTTTTTCTTTTTTGTTGCGGAAGGGCAAAAATAAAATAAAAACAATTCATTGATAACAGTATTGAGACAGCTTTGGTTGTACTTGTGGATGATCTGTATTGGGCTTGAAATGAGGGTAGTGCATCCACCCTAGCTCTCCTTGGGTTCTAAGTACTCTTTAATACATCAACCTTGGTGTTATTTTGGACCAGACAAGCAGGAATTGGAGGAGCACTCACTTTAGTGGCTCTCCTCCTTCCTCTTGGATCAGCTCCAGTTGGGGTTGTGTTGGTCTAGTCC
>NW_015412772.1:0-1834 GCF_001527695.2 Protobothrops mucrosquamatus | reverse complement strand
AACTGTAAAGAGGTTTCCAGAGGTGGGCAATCCAAGATGTTTGAAAGATGATGCCGGAGCATTTGTTCCCCTCCCATACGTACGTGCGCGCATGGCGACTGCCCCTGAATTGCCCTGATACAATCTCTTTTCCATTCCTTGTGCCAAAAACGTGATTCTCTCCCCCCCACCACACACACACACACACACACACACTCTCCTGCTTCTGCGTGCACACGCTCTGGCTCTGAGTATAGTTCGCTGTGTGGATCCCTCTACCTTTCCTTATATAGCAGAGGCAAAACAGATTTTTCACTCCCCTTATTCATAGGCGGAGCAGTTCGGAGGATCCTGCCAAAAATAGCAAGCAAACATTGCCTGGTTTTGGGGGGGGGGGGAGAAATGAGATGGACGAAGGGAAGAGCCCAGAGAGAAAAAAGGTATGTCCCAGCCTTGTCAATTTCAGCTCTCCTGGGTAAGCAAGGATGAGGTAGGAAATTTTCCATTTTTTTCCCTAACTTCTGGTGTAAAAGGTCCTTCTTTTTCTTTAAAAAAAAATGTGGTTTTTTTTTTCCTTTTGGAGCAATGCTAAATGACTTTTCAGGGCCCTTGGCTTGCAATTGTGAATGCAGAGACAAGGAGGGCCCGTGACTGGGACTCTTGGAAAAGACACGAGCCCACAGGGGCAGCAAACTTAAGTTTCATCAGCGGTCCAGCTGCAGAATGTATTCATTCATTGATTTCTTGATCACATTTTTGGAGCTGCCCATCTCCCTCACCAAGGGACTCCGGGGCGGCGTACAATAAAATATTAAAATATAAAAAAGCAGGATATAAAAGTTTTTTTAAAAAAAAAACTTAAAAGGCGAGGTTGATTAAAACGCTGTTAAAAATTAATGGAAAGGTGAAGGAAGGACTTTCAGAGTGCTAACGAGCCCCACAGTTGCATAAACCTCTGGGTTGTCCATGCAAGGCCACAGAACCACGTTTTGACTCCCTTCCAGAAAGCTGGGGGGGGGCTTCTGAGGAGGGGAGACTGTTCCACAGGATGGGGGCAGTGGCAGAGAACATCTCTTCCTGGATCCCACCCATCGGAGATCTTCAACCTCCTTCGACTGAGAACATCCTCAGACTTGGTTTCCCTTCAGGGGCATCCAGAGATGTAGAAGGTGGACCAACTCAGAGGGGGGGGGAGGAGGAGGAGGAGGAGGAGGAAGAAGAATTTGCTTCCTCGTGTCTGGCTGACACTGGATGCCCCATTCCAGTTAAATAAGGGAACATTCTTGCTGATGAGTCTGGGCGTCTTCGGAAGGAGCTACAGTATTGTGTTTTGAGCCAGGGAGGGAAGCTGCTCATACCATTATATTTTTTTTCTGGGGATGCTAAAATTGCTTGACTGGTCTTACGGACGGTGCAGCTCGAGTTTGGGGCTGTGAACATTTTGAGCCAATTTCAATTTTGGTAAGGGTTCCTAGGAGAGTTAACTCTTCTAGGAAGGGAATCATGACAGGGAAATGGAAGTATTCTCAGAGACACTTTCACCCTCAGCTCAGGATAAGCGTGGGTGATAATAATAATAATAATAATAATAATAATAATAATAATAATAATAATAATAATAAAAAAGTTGGAAGGCACCTTGGAGGTCATCTAGCCCAACCCCCTGCTCAGGCAGGAAACCCTATACCATTTCGGACAAATGGCTGTCCAGTCTCTTCTTAAAAACTTCCAGTGTTGGAGCATTCACCACTTCTGGAGGCAGGTTGTTCCACTGGTTAATTGTTCTAACTGTCAGGAAGTTTCTCCTTAGTTCTAGGTTGCTTCTCTCCTTGGTTAGTTTCCATCCGTTGCTTCT
>NW_015412771.1:0-1834 GCF_001527695.2 Protobothrops mucrosquamatus | reverse complement strand
ATACAAAACGATCGCGAAGTCTTTCTTCTAAGTCCTTGAAGTCGCACGGTTTAGCTGCTCTTCTCAAGGCCGCAACGTAGTCTTTTGCTGATTCACCGACTCGCTGATCTCTCTGTTGAAATGTGTGCCTCCAAGCCATGACTGATTGCTTGGGCTGGAAATGTTCCTTTAAGGTTTTCTTGAGGTCGGAGTACAACACTGTTTCCAGCGAGACTGGGGAGATTAAACTCTCGGCGATCTCAAAGGCGTCTTGCCCACAAACGCACAACAATGTGGCAGCCTTTAAGCCTTCCTCTCGAATCTGGTTGATGCGAAAGTACGTCTCGACTCTTGCCACGTACGATTCCCACCTCTCGGGGTGAGAGATGTCGAAAGCCTCTAATTGCCCAACCTTTTCCATGATCGATGGTAGGTTTCTTCTTCTTCAGTCGCACGCACCCTCCAGCGATTTCGTACTGGCAGGATAACGCTGACTTCCACGCCGTTTCTTCCCCGGACTTCTTTGGGTGAGTCTTCCAGCTTTTCTTAGCTGTAGAGATTGAATCCCACCTTCGTCGCCAGTGTTAAGTCCTGGGAATAATGGCGCTTGAGACGAATCATCTCCAACAAGTCTTTATTGTTTGCTCCACTCTCGAACAACCAGAGCAGAGGCACGCAGGCCTCTATTTATACCCTCTGATCCCCGGGCAAGTTCAACCAATCATGAGGCGGGGTTTTCCCGCCTTGCGCATGCGCACAAGGCCGGGGCCGCTCAGTCTGGTCCCGGGCAGCTTCTGCAAATGCCCGGGACTCTTGCAACATCCCGAGCCTGCAAGATGCAGGCTCAGGACACAACACACTCATTAAGGATTTTTGTAATATAATGTGAATTTTAGGTGCAAAATATTTAAAAATATTAAAATATAATTCCTGCACTGAAATTGAAGGCAAGACAAAAAACAATGGATGGAAATTAATTAAGGAGAGAATCAACCTGGAATTAAGAAGAAACTTTCTAACAGTGAGAACAATTAACCAATAAAATAGCTTGCCTTAAGCATTTGTGAATGCTCCATCACTGGAGGTTTTTAAGAAGAGCCTGGACAGCCACTTGTCTGAAATGGTATAGAACAGGCATGTCAAACTCACGACGTCACGTGACGTTGCGCGACGTATCGGAGCTTTTTTGCCATTGCCGGCAATGGGGTGGGCGGGGCTCCAGTATGATGAAACCGGCCCGCAGGCTGGCAGTTTGACACCCCTGATATAGGGTCTCCTACTTGAGCAGGGAGTTGGATGAGAAGAACTCCAAGGTCCTTTCTAGCTCTATTCTGATGGATTAAATGATTGAAATATATAAGAAGTCCCCAGATTTCTGCAAGGATGGCCATTCTGCATCATTCCATATACTTGCCTATTTTTTAGTTCCAAATTTCTTTTGAGCCTAATGTATGATTTACTGAGTAAATTTTAGATATTGTTTAGAGTTGATAATTATTTTTTCAACATTTGATAGTGGGTGGTTTACGACTTCCACCACCATCTTAATTTGGAGAAATCAATTTACCTTAAACTAAAGTACCTACCTGCAACATTTTATAGTCCAATCATTGCTGAACATTGTCCTTGCTGTAAGTTACTGAATCTTTATAAAATTCTTTTATTCTATCTGGATTATAAAACCCATCAGAGGAGTTAGTGGGGACATACCTGGTATAAGTGTACATCATAATCAAATTACAACTTGAGTAAAGTCATTATTTCATTTATTCATTTTACCAAGCAAAGATTGTTTGGAAGGAAGAAAATAAAGTTTTATCCCAATACGGATTGTTTTCAGGTTATATCCATTGTA
>NW_015412770.1:0-1835 GCF_001527695.2 Protobothrops mucrosquamatus | reverse complement strand
TCAAAACCCTCTGCTATTCTGTTTCTCTTGGCAAAGAAAATGCCAAAATAATTGCAACTGGCGTAGTTAGGCTTAGACCAATAATTTCTTACCGAAGATTCCTGTATTGTTTTTATCCTTCTGTTTGTGTTTCAAGAAAAATTAAAAACGCATTCTGGCAAATTAAAAATACTATTTTGAGTTTTCAGTGCAAAGTGATACCTGTTAACATATAAATCTACAGGCTAAATCCCCCTCAAGTGTTTTATTGTTCTCGTAACCACCTAAATACAAAATTGTACTGCATGAATTTTCTTTCAAGCATCCTCTTCATTTATAATGCAAATTGAAGCACTTCATTTTTCAACTATTTATGTTTTAACAGTTTAACCTGAAGAATTAATTATTCCCATTAGAAAATGGAAATTACCTTTGTCCTACTTTTGAGGTCAAGAAGAATTATGTCCAGTTTCAACTAGTTTAGTTTGTCTTAGTTATTGACATTCTTTAGAGTTTAATCCCTAAATCTACTGTAGTATATATAATGTATGTCATGTCTATATCCAATTTTAGACTCACCAAAGTTCGGGGGGGGGGTGTACCAGTTCCCAGCAGGTATTATCAGGCAAAGTAGATCTGCACTGTTTTAACTGTTTAACTTTTGAAGGCAGATCTCTTATCTAGCAAACTTTGCACTGATTTTTGAAGTAATGACCTGAAAAAAAAATCAGACCTGGGGATGGATGACGTTTCTCTTACTTTCTGAAATGTACAATATGGTTACATTTCTTTCATCATAACTCATTGATCTATACAAATGTGATATTGTAATCTTTAACCTCTTTTAGAACATTTTTCTTTCTTTTTAACCTATAGAAAAAACAGTGTAGGGCATTTCTGAAAATGTTTCTAGTTTTCTACCTAATTCTTCTTTGGTTTATGTTGGTAGATTTGAATTCAGCAGAAACTTGAATTAGAGGATTTTTCTGAGAAAATGCAGAGTGTTAAAAGAGTACTTAAGTGCTTAAAGGCAAAGTTTATCTCTGTCTAGTTATGTTTGACTCTTGAGGGCAGTGCTCATCTCTGTTTCTTAGCCGAGGGAGCCAGCATTGTCTTAAGACACTTCCATGGTCATGTGAGCAGCATGACTATATGCCAAGGGACATAAAATGCTGTTACCTTCCCACTGAAGTGGTACCTATTTACTTGCTTTTGCATGTTTTTGAACTGCTAGATGGGCAGGAGCTGGGGCAAGTAATGGGAGCTTACTCATTGCACAGCGCTCAGGTCTCAAACATCAGTTGACAGCTTTCCAGCTTACAAGCTCAGTGACTTTAACCACTCAGCCATTGTATCATTGTACTTAAGATGCAGAAAATCCCATTGAAAATGAAACAGACTCATTAAATAGTGGATATCAAGTATAGTTTAAACTCAGCTATCCATGAATACAAAGACATATTCATTCTATTTGAAGGCAAAAGTAGGTTCATTAGAAATGCATAATTTAGACTTCCGGTCCTGTGCAGCAGTGCAGCAGTCGAGGGGTTGGGGACACTGTGCCCTTCGGCTGAGTTTCTTCCTGTTAGGGGACCCTAAATGGGCCAGAAGCCACCCCGAAGAGGCAGAAAAGAAGGAAGGAAGTCCTGGGGACCTTGGAGAGATGGTGATTGACTAAAAAGGTCAAGGAGAAGCCTTCCAGAAATCAACAGGAGAAAGGCTACCCTAACTTCAGAGTCTAGCCCAAGCTGCAAGCAACCAAAGTCAAAAGCACTATTTTAAGCTGATTGTAAACAGTGCATTTGAATCTGAGTAAGAACATTGATTTTCTCTATCCTACTTATCAACTTTCCTGA
>NW_015412769.1:0-1835 GCF_001527695.2 Protobothrops mucrosquamatus | reverse complement strand
TTTGGAGGAAACCACATGGCGATGAATTAGGCCAAAGGTCTTCAAGCCTATTAGCTGTGTCAGTAGGAGCAACTGCCCAACCCATCTGTCTCCAAGGGGCAGCCCTAGAGTTTTAAGTGGTGGAGCCATCCCGTCGCCCCAGCCTTTTTCCTTTAACTCTTGAAAATCAGGGGCAGGCAAATATTCCAGGAAGGAGGGTAGTCTAGCTCCGTTTTCCTGCAAGTTGCCGCCTGAGAGCTTTCGGCTGTGGGAAAAGGCTGGTAGATCCCAACTCTGCACCCTTTGAACTGGGATCTGTGCCAGCAGCATCTTTGGGGAGCTCGAACTGGGGATTCAGACTCGTTTGGCTAAGAACGGATCACCTGGCACAAACTCTTTCTCACCTGACCTAGGACAGCGCCAAGAAACGTTCCAGCTTTTCTGCAGCCACGCTGTATCCGGGTTAAGTCTTTAAGGCTTCGTCAGCGTCACGCTTTTCTCTTGCTGGCAGACTTGCCTTTTCCACTTGCACCTTGCACGTCTGAATGCAACTTCTGCTCATTTTGCCCAGAGGCACTAATGAGAGTCCTTCCAGTTCTCTTAATGGTAGAAACCCTCAGTCTTTGTAAGGTCCCTGAGGTGCACAAGAAGGCTTGCGCAATTTTGCGACCCTGCCCTTTTTGCCAACTTAGGTGTCTCTCCCAGCTAACAAATGCTGTTGTTTTAAAGTTACGTTCGATGAGTTTGAGATAAGTTGTAAACCTTGTGCTTTTATTTTTCAGCTAAATTCCTTTTCCCACAGCTTTGTTGGGCCTTTTATTTTTATTTATTTTATTTTTATTTATTTTTATTAGATGTTGAGACTTTAGAAAGAGTACAGAGAAGAGCAACAAAGATGATTAGGGGACTGGAGGCTAAAGCATATAAGGAACGGCTGCTGGAATTGGGTATGTCTAGTTTAAGGAAGAGGGGGGACATGATAGCAGTGTTCCAATATCTCGGGGGCTGCCCCAAAGAAGAGGGAGTCAAGCTATTTTCCAAAGCGCCTGAAGGCAGGACAAGAAGCAACGGGTGGAAACTAAGCAAGGAGAGAAGCAACCTAGAACTAAGGAGAAACTTCCTGACAGTTAGAACAATTAACCAGTGGAACAACCTGCCTCCAGAAGCGGTGAATGCTCCAACACTGGAAGTTTTTTAAGAAGAGACTGGATAGCCATTTGTCTGAAATGGTATAGGGTTTCCTGCCTGAGCAGGGGGTTGGACTAGATGACCTCCAAGGTCCCTTCCAACTTTATTATTATTATTATTATTATTATTATTATTATTATTATTATTATTATTATTATTATTATTATCATCATCATCATCATCATCATCATCATCATCATCATCATCATATCATCATTATTATTTTTATTATTATTATCATCATCATCATCATCATCATCATCATCATCATCATCATCATTATTATTATTATTATTATTATTATTATTATTATTTTCCAGGCCTCCTTTCCACATACTATGATCCTCCCTCCCTTACTAAACCTTTGTAGCACCTTCTATTAACCAATGCCCCACAACCAAGTGCTTTTTGAATGTCATTGACTACAACTCTCAGAACCCTGATTAGGAATTCTGTGGACATATTCCAGAATATTTGGGAGGGGCCGAGCTGGGACAAGCAGATTTAAGATTTGCAAGTCATAAGTTGTTTACTGTGGTTTTACAACCTGTACTTTGCTTAGTTTATTGGCAGAAGGCAAACAAATAACTGTTCTTTTTGATCGTGCTGCTCTCTGGGGGAAAAAAAAATCAGTATAATTTTCCAGGCTTCCTGTATTACTACTGATA
>NW_015412768.1:0-1835 GCF_001527695.2 Protobothrops mucrosquamatus | reverse complement strand
CTTTTCGGATTGCCTTCTTTAATTTAATTTAATTTTTTTTTTTTTTTTGCAACTAGGATTATTTTTAAATTTTTATTTTTTTTTTGCCTTGACCTTCTTTTTTCCCTGGTTCACGCCAGTGTTTTTTTTTTTCCTCCTTCCTCCGGGTCTGTAATAACGTGAGTACTACTCTACTATCAATACCACCAACCCCCCCCCCCCCTTTTATTTAAACCCTCCTTCCCCCTCTGTAGCCAACTTATCTCGTCTTCGGCTGGGCTTATCTTAGCAGATAGTGTCGCGCTTGGAGAAGCTAGAGAGGAGAAGAGGAGGAGGAGGAAGGGGGGAACCCAGAGAGAGAGAGAGAGGGAGGGAGAAACGGAGAGGGAGAGAAAGAGAGAGACGTTAGCTTTGCAACTATTGATAAGCGCGCCGAGTGATTTATGGGTCTGCTGATTAAATCCCCCCCCTCTTCCCTCCCCCCCCAACCTTCCTTTTAATAGGCCCAGACTCGTTCAGATAGAGTTTCCTTGAACGACTTGGGAAACGGTTTTATTTATTTATTTATCCCTCTTCCCTTCTACCACCCCACCCCACCCCCCCGACTTTTATAGAAAAGTTTGATCGGGCTTTAATCTGGGACCCCCTTTTCCTTCTCGAAAGGGCCTTGCAAAATAAACAAAACAAAAAAGTGTGACCCTCTCCGGTCTTTTTTTTTTTTATACTTGTGTATTATCTTGCACCCCGAAAGCTTCCTTCGGCGCTCGGCTTTTGCCTGGTTCTTTCCGCGTTTTTTTTTTTTTTTAACTCTCCAAGCAAAAGCGCTTCTTTTCAAGCCGCAAAAACACAGGCGGGCTTGCTTTGCAGAAAAGCCAACCCTCGCCAGACGCCTCCGGGGAGACACCGCCGAGGACCGGGCCTTCTTTTTCCCCCTATTTTTTTTAATTATTATTTTTGCCCCCCCCCCCCTTCAACACACACACACACTTCCTATCGACCCATAGAATCCAATTTACGCGGGCGTGAAATCAACTTTTAAGTTGGTTCTATAATAATAATAATAAGAAAGTTGGAAGGGCACGAACCGTACTGGGACTATTTTTATTTTTATTTTTTTTATTGAGTTGGATTTCCTAGGAACCACAATTGAGCAAAGCAAGCCGTTAATTGTTTGTTTTTTTTTTAAAAAGGGGGAAAAAGTAGTTCCTCTGACTTCAAGGGAGAAATTTGTTACTTCTTGCTAATTCCGGCTCCTTTGAGCTGCGGCCTTTTTTTTCTCTTTTTTCTTTTTTACTTGGGAAGAAGAAGAAAAAAATCGAGTATTCGGTTTTAACTTGTAGCCGATTGAGGCCTTGGCGCTTCCTCGGGCAAAATCTAGTTCCGAAGTCGGTGGAGATTTAATTAATTAAAGCGTTCTGGTTTGTTGGTTTTGTTTTACTGCCTTCAAGAAGCCTCTGAAAAAAACTGAACGCCGGTTTGCTTGCGAGTAGGCGTCTTCGTTCGTTGATTCCCACTGCTATTTTCATTACACATACACACACACACACACACACACACCGAAAAAAAGGGGGTCGCACCCTTTGAAGTCTTCTTCGATTTACTCGTTTTCTTTCCATTTCTCCTCCCGAGTAAATCCGATCCGGGCATCATCATCATCATTATTATTATTATTATTATTATTATTATTATTATTATTATTATTATTATTATTATTATTATTATTATTATTATTATTATTATTTTAAGTCGCTCGTTTGAATACGGCTCGACCTCTAACGCCCTTCTTTTTTCCCTCGAAACAATATTCCCAGTTAAAAACTCCGGGAAAAGTCCAGTTTTCGGTTTTGTTTTTTTTC
>NW_015412767.1:0-1835 GCF_001527695.2 Protobothrops mucrosquamatus | reverse complement strand
TTCCTTCCCTTCCCTTCCCTTCCCTTCCCTTCCCTTCCCTTCCTTTCCTTTCCTTTCCTTTCCTTTCCTTTCCTTTCCTTTCTTCTTTTCCTTCCCTTTCTCCTTTCCTTTCCTTTCTTTCCCTTCCCTTCCTTTCCTTTCCTTCCATTTCCTTTCCTTTTCCTTCCTCCTTTCCCTTCCCTTCCCTTCCTTCCTCCCTCCTTTCCTTTCCTTTCCTTTCCTTTCCTTTCCTTTCCTTTCCCTTCCCTTCCCTTCCCTTCTTTCTTCCCTCTTCCCTCCTCTGTTCTTCTCCCCTTCTCTCCTTCTTCTTCTCCTCTCTCTCCCCTTCCCTTCCTTCTCCTCTCCCCTCCCCCTCCTCTCTCTCTGTGTGCATCTTTTTGCACAGAGGGATGCTGATGCTTGACCTAGAATGTCACACTCTGCAAGCTGAGATCACAGTTCCATTGTATTCACACTGCTTCCCTTGCAATTCTCTGCTTCCTGGTTTTTTTTGGGGGGGGGGCTAACTCTGAAGCAACCCCCAGTAGGGACCCTCATAAGATTAGGAGCTACCTACGCTCTCCCCCCAAAAACAGAATAATTATTAAAAAACAAACAAACAGCCAGTTAGCTTAACAGTTCCATGCACAGATTTTTTTTTACTTTAAAGTTTAAACAGATCTCCTGGTGCGCTTAAAAAAAGGGGATTTATTCAAAGATTCCAGTCCACATGAAAGGCAAACGGGAGCATTGTTCCCTTTCATAACAGGCTTTCCTTTGATCCAGGCGTTTAATGGGTCTCCCGGGCATGTCTAGTGCCAAGTCGCCAGCTGATTAAATGGCTTTGCTTTGAGATTTTCCGAATCAAGAAGAGGCAATTCCCTCAGCCCTCAAATCTGGTCTTCCAGCTTAAGGAGCAGGGGTTGGACTAGAGGACCTCCAAGGTCCCTTCCAAACCTATTATTCTGTTATTTTGTGCCCTTTGGGAGCACTGTGTCCAAAGACCGAGAGACAGTCCAAAGAAAAGAACGGGCTGAGTCTCTCTCAGTGTTTCTCAGCCTTCTCAACTTTAAGATGGGGTGGGCTTCCCCCTTCCGGAATTCCCCAGCCAGCTACAAAAGGAAATAAGATTCTAGTCCCTAAGGTTCCAGAGAAGGAGGAAGGTCTTTGGAGCATCTTGTTTTTGTTTCGCCTGACTGGCTATCGTGTGTAAACACTGCATCCGGGACAGACCCTCCCAGCCTGCTAGTTGTGATTTATAGGCAGTCCTCGACTTACGACCACAAGTGGGACAAGAACGTCCATTGCTGACATAGACTGACAGACAGAGGATGGATGATAGATTGACAGATCAATGACAGATGTATCTATATTTATATCTCTATCTATCTATCTATCTATCTATCTATCTATCTATCTATCTATCTATCTATCTATCTATCTATCTATCTATCTATCTATCTAGCTAGCTAGCTAGCTATCTAGCTATCTAGCTATCTAGCTAGCAAGCTATTAGCTCTCTCTATCTCTCTATTTGTCTGTTTGTCTGTTTATTAGCTCTATCTCTCTATCTCTATCTGTCTGTATGTCTATCTCTATATTAGCTATCTCTGTCTGTCTGTCTGTGTCTGTTTGTCTGTCTGTCTATTAGCTCTCGCTCTCTCTCTCTCTCTCTCTCTGTCTATTAGCTGTATCTCTCTATTTGTCTGTCTGTTTGTCTATTAGCTCTATCTATCTCTCTATCTGTCTGTCTATCTCTATATTAGCTATCTCTGTCTGTGTCTGTCTGTCTGCCTATTAGCTCTATCTCTCTATCTGTCTGTCTATTAGCTCTCTCTATCTGTCTGTCTATCTCT
>NW_015412766.1:0-1835 GCF_001527695.2 Protobothrops mucrosquamatus | reverse complement strand
TCCAACAAGCGGGCCTGGCCTAGGGAGGATTTTTAAACTGGGTTTTTTAGAAATTTTAATTATCACAACACAAAAATTTTGGTTTTAATTTGGTTTTATTCGGTGGGGTGTGTGGGTCTTTCTTTGTTTTAATAATGTTGTGAGCCGCCCTGAGTCCTTCGGGAGAAGGGCGGGATACAAATTGGAATAATAAATAAAAATAAATAAATAAATATATATATATATTGCATAATGGCTTCCCTGCATATACTCGGACTACATATCTTGTTCTTTCCTTTCCTGGCCAGCCAGCCTAACTGGGTTGTTTTCTACCAGTAACCGCTGAAGGAAAACAGATCAGCTACAGCTGACCTATTTTGTTTGCTGGCAAGGAATAATTAAAACACCATTTTTCATTTTGCCGCCCTCTGCTTGGATTTTGTTTTTTGTTTTTAAGGTTCTTTTATGTCAGTCTTTCTTAACGCTATAACACAGAGATCCTTGCTCAATCCCTCTTGCTTCTTTGCCTACCCCATTCCCACGGTTCATTCCCAGATGCAACAACATTTTGTCTCTGTTGACTTCTTCCTGTGTGTCCAACAGCCCAGTCCTGAAACACGAGATTCCCTACTCCCAGCAGAACTATTAGCTGCCTTGCCAGGCAACTGAGACATCTCCAATACTTTCTGAGTTGCGCTTCCTAATTGTATTCTACTCCTTTGTGGTGGTGTACAACAAGTGAGAGCAAAAGAGGTATTGTTTTTTTGACGGTCAACTGTGCTACCCTCGTGAGGGATCCAGCAGCAGGTGCCCCTCTTCCTGACTCAGACGGAGGCTTTCCAAAACGGTAAATACAGACAAGAAAAGGGCTTACTCCAGAGTTTTTGGTACAAGACCAAATTAGACCCGTCTGGAAGTCTCTCTGCTGATCGGATGACCGATAGCACCACAGGGTGATCTCAGCCACCAGGGTGATCTTTGCTACAGTGATCTAAAAGCAGGGGTGGGGAACCATGTCCATTTTATGACACGTGGACTTCGACTCCCAGAATTCCTGAGCCAGCCACACTGGCTCGAGAAATTCTGGGAGTCGAAGTCCACGAGTCATGAAATGGACATGGTCCCCCACCCCTGATCTTTAAAAGGAACACCTCCCTGTATTCCACTACTGGCTGCTCTATCCCAAGATTTATCTCTTGGCCAGCTTCCCCTTGGCAAGAACCTCACAGAGGATTCGGCAGCAATTCCATAGTCTGAAGACTTCCAAAGCGCCTGAACATCGTGCAAGAAGCTTTTGACTTTGTGGAGAGGATTCCTGCATGCACGCATCCTGTCTGCTTGAATTTCTGTGAATTTTTTTTTTTTTTTTGAACCACTCCGGAATTCCCAACAGAATTCAGAAGCCACTTGCATGGAGTTCCTGATGGGGATGCCTTGCTTTGCCCTCTTCAGTCTCCTGGCGGTGGGGAGGAACAACTCTGTTTTAGCAGTCCTTGTATTCATTGTTTCTGCTTCAAAATAAACAGAGGATGTGTTCAAGGGTTAAGGGAGGGAGGGAGGGAGGGAAGGAAGGAAGGAAGGAAGGAAGGAAGGAAGGAAGGAAGAAAGGAAGAAAGGAAGGAAGGAAGGAAGGAAGGAAGGAAGGAAGAAAGAAAGAAAGAAAGAAAGAAAGAAAGAAAGAAAGAAAGAAAGAAAGAAAGAAAGAAAGAAGGAAGAAAGAAAGAAAGAAAGAAAGAAAGAAAGAAAGAAAGAAAGAAAGAAAAGAATGAAGGGACCGATAGAGAGACAGAAAGAAAGAAAGAAAGAAAGAAAGAAAGAAAGAAAGAAAGAAAGAAAGAAGGGAGGGAGGGAGGGAG
>NW_015412765.1:0-1835 GCF_001527695.2 Protobothrops mucrosquamatus | reverse complement strand
GTGGCCCACTTCTCATCAGCAGCATCCCCAGAGGAGAGTCACCCCCGAGCGCAGCCCACGCGGAGCAGTGCAGGCAAAGATATGGCAGCCAGGCAGTGGGGACAAGACTCCGCCCTCGCACCCCATCATGCACAGTTGATGCTGTGGGTGCGGGCAGAGGGCATGGTTGCCATGGAGCTGCTGGGCTGCCTGGGCGATCTGCAGCAGGCCATGGAGGCGATGAGTGGCCCTGCGGGGGACGGGCTGGGGGCAGAGTGGGCGGGACGGAGGGCTGGCCAATAGTTTGAATGTTAATTGTCTCAGGGCAACCTCTCGCTCCCTAGGAACAATATCAAAGCAATAATTAAAATGGCTTCTAGCAAAGGGGAGGAGGGAAACAATGCCACAACAAGCAGGAGTTGGGAGTTGGGCGGGACGGAGGGCAGAGCAGGGCGGCGGGGAGGTGGGGGGGACAGGGCCGGTTTTTGGGCACTCGGTCTCTAAAAGGTTCGCCATCACTGTGCTAACACAATGAGGAGTAAATCTGGGTATCCTTCAGCACACATCATCTGCTCAGCTAGAGTTTGTAATGTATTGTTTATGCAAGCTTGCGGAGGAATATACATTGCAAATAGAATAAACGAGGAAAACTCTTGTGGAGAATAAAACTGCTTGCAATTGATAATTCATGTCTCTAAGTCCACATCACAGAATTTCTTTAGTGTAGTTACATTTTTACACCATTTTAGATCCCCCCCCCTTCTTTTTACCGAATGCTTCTGCAATTCTGTCTGCCCTCCGCATCTGAAACCCTGGGATATGCAAGCTGCTATCATCAATCGACTCATTTAGCCAAGTTTCAGTGAAGCTGAATTGTAAAAATCAGAGTTGCATCTGTTTAAAAGAAGTATTTCATCCATCTTACTAGCGAGTGAACGGAAATTAATCAAAAAGAGTGAGGGAAGAGGGGGGGTTATTCCATTTTCCTTTAGTCTATTCAAAATCCCTGCTCACTTACCATTTCTTCCTAGCAGTTGTCTCCTCCTTTTGTTTTTGTTTTTCCATTGTTCAAAGAGAGCTGCCATTTCCTCGATCAGAATCTCCTCTGCATTTGTAAAGATGTTTGTGTGTGTGTGTGTGTGTGTGTTGTTATAGTCACAGAAAGCTGCCCATTAAAAAAAATGTTGCTTGATGCTTAACAGTTGGTCTCTTTAATATGAAATACGAAGACAGGAATAATGAAAAACAACAAAACTATCAAGAGAGCATTTCACCAAGACTGTTTTCGGTGGCGCCAGCAAACAAGTCTAATAAATAAATAAATACTATATATGTCTGGCTTTTTAAAACTTTAAAACAATAGCAAAGAGCTTAACAAGATTTTGACTAAGAAAGTTATAAATGGATAAAGGAGACAGTACAAATTCGGAAAATATATATTTTGGCAAAAATGCTTTTGGTGCTATTTGGAATTAGTTAAATAACAGGGGAGTCCTTGGTGCTTTCTGAGCTTGGTTGTTTTCTTGCACTGATGATGTTACCTAGTTGGGTAATGAAACGTCTACAAGAAAACAACCGAGTTCAGAGAGCACCAATGACTCCACAGTTCAACCCTGAGTTACAAATATTCTCTTCTATCAGTTAATTAAATAAATCGGCATGCTTTTGTGGGAATGTTGATTGTTTGGCAACAAAAGAAAAACACAATATACGGAGGAATGGTTGGTGAAGGTGATGGAACTAGCAGAAAAAGCAAAATTAACTTGATGACTTCGAGAAAAATCAAATATTACATTTATAATGACTGAAAACCCCTTTATGGGCTTTTTGCTGCAGAAAGAAAAAAATGGATTTGT
>NW_015412764.1:0-1835 GCF_001527695.2 Protobothrops mucrosquamatus | reverse complement strand
GTTGGGTTGGGTTGAGTTGGATTGCGTGTCAACAGTCCAACTAGTGAACCCAAGAAAAAGAATCATGAAGTCAATTAAGTCCCAGCAGGCAAAACTTTATTGGGTACAGCATCTCAGAACTGAAGAAGTGAAACCAGCTTTGAGTTTTCCCACACAAAAACTTGCTTAGTTAAAAGATAGATTCCTATGCCCCCACCCATTGGGTTTTCACATTGTTTAATCGTACTATTTCTTTTTGTTATGGGAACAGTCCACTTCTCCATCAAGCACCTGTGGCAATGACCTTGGCTGGTGCAGGCTCTTACGGTCCATGAACAGCTTCTTGGCATTCCATTGCATTCCCTCCCCCTTTTCTTTGGCAAGACGATGAAGCTAGCAGGCGTCATAGCAATTCAATTCAATCTCGACATTGCGTTGGATTGGGTTGTGTTGCGTTGGGTTGTGCCGAGTTGGATTGGAATTATAGAATAACAGAGTTGGAAGAGATCTTGGAGGTCATTTAGTCCAATACTCTGCTCAAGCAAGAGACCCTATACCAGAGGTCTCCCAACCTTTTGCACACCAGGGACCAGTTCCGTAGAGAAAGGATTTTCCACGGACTGGAGGCCACGCTCCCTGGTCACATGATCACCTTTGGGGCATTTGCAGAGTCCCGCAGTCACGTGACTACGATATTAATTTTTTAATTTTTTTTGCCCAATTCTTTTTGCATTTCCTTCCATTTTCCAGTAAAAAAAAACCACCCATTGCAGGCAATTGATTCATTTAATGACCGCAGCATTTGCTTAGCGAACGCTTCCCAAAAAAAAGAAGTTGTAAAATTGGGTCGGTCTCGTGGTGGCCCCATTTCACGACAAGCATGACTTTAGGACCGTAATCCCAGTTACGGTCGTAAGTTGAAGGCTACCTTTGATGGGGATGCCTGTCCTGAGCATGGGGTTGGGCTGGATGACCTCTAGAGCCCCTTCCTGCTGTAATGTTCTGGGATTATTATTATTTTTTAAATCCTTTAGGCGGATCGCCTGGGGGAAGTACATGAATTGTGGCCAGACCTGCATTGCTCCGGATTATATCCTGTGCAATCCATCCATTCAGAAGACCGTCGTGGAGGCCATTAAAAAGAACATTAAGGTGAGAAGTAGGCCGGGGGTCTTCTGTGTCGTGGAAAGGCCACTCCCGTTGGGGGCAAGACAGGGTCGTGACGGCATCACGGCTTGGCGTAGGAAGCCTCCGGGCGAATGGATGTTGAGAAACGTGGCTTGCTCCTTGAGCAAAGCTCCAGAGAAAACCTATTTTGTCGGCTGGGATTAGCGGCAGAGCAACCTCCATTGCGAGTCGCAACACAAATGTTTGGGAGGAGAATAAAATGGGAATGGCTTAGTTTTGCACTGAAGGCTCAGCAAAAGCCTCCCGGGGATGCAGCTGCAGGGGAAGGGTGTAATCCACACCCCCACAAGCCTTCGAGGTAGGCCAGGCCACGAGAGAAAGCCCACGGGGATTCCAGGGTGAAGTAACAGAATTTTAATACAGTAAATGCAAGGTGTTTCTTTTCCCCCTTTTATACTGAAGAAAATCAGGCTGGAATAATCTGTCCTCTTCTTTCCCTTCCCTTCCCTTTCATTTCCTTCCCTCCCTCCCTCCCTCCCTCCCTCCCTTCCTTCCTATTTTTTCCTTCTTCCTTCCTTCCCTCCTTCATTTCTTCCCTTCCTCTTCTTTTCCTTCCTTCCTTCCTTCCTTCCTTCTCTCCTCCCTCCCTCCCTCCCTTCCTTCCTTCCTATTTTTTCCTTCTTCCTTCATTTCTTCCCTTCCTCCCTCTTCTTTTCCTTCCTTCCATC
>NW_015412763.1:0-1835 GCF_001527695.2 Protobothrops mucrosquamatus | reverse complement strand
AATAGAATAACGAGGAGAATTATGTCACTTTTTATTACATATTTTTTAAAAAGTTTGTTTCATAGCCAAGTGACACATTAAAAAACTTCAAGTTATTAGACATGCTAGTTTGCATTTTTATGAACAGCAAATGCAACAACCCAGATTTTATATCTCTGTCACAGAATAAAAACTGAGAAGGCTGCACACATCTCAAATATCCTCACTGTCATTTAGGTGCCTCCCACAATACCAAGTGCTCCTAGCAAGAATATATTTTATTTCAAATTGCACTGAAGAATAGTTTTGAAATTAATTCTACATTTTTGTACATAAGAATGTTTTAATACCGGTACTGGAGCATATCAGTATTAAATCAGATTTCATGATGTCCTTTGCAAAGGTGAAAACTGTCAATCTGTTGTGTGATATTGTTTTCAGTATAACAATGGGTTAAAATTAATGCAAAATAACTTTTTTTTAGAATGAATGGTGGCTGAAAATGGTATACTATTATAGTGGATATTGAAGAACCAGAATGTATTACAGTTATAACCATGCCACTAATACACCCCAAAACCTGCAGGCATAGCATCAGTGCATGAAAATGTCTGATACAATGGTTGCATATAAGTAGAGATATATCTCATTGATTAGCTATAGAGTTGAGTGGATGGACTTGGGCCAATAATTCTCCAGATTTGGATATAATTCATTGATCAGCCATAGAATTCAGTGGACAGACTTGGACCAATAATTTTCCAATCTGAGATATAATTCACTAATCCACCATAGAGTTCAATGGATAACCTCAGGCCAATAATTCTCCAAGTATAGCCTACTTGCCTGAGGTATTATGAATATAAAATTTGTTAAAAGGAATTCCACAAATTTGTAGAACATACTGATAGTTAATATAGCCAGGATTGTTTTAGCACAGTTTTATGCACTTGCTAAAATACTGAAAGATAAACTAATCACACCAACTGATTTCACTCAATATGCTAAGTTAAAATTTATTTACTATTTATTTGGATGTAAAATGTAGTTGGATATAGTCTGGATTTGTGGAAAGAAATCCTGTAGTATTTTAGTACACTTAGTAAAATGGAGTTAGGTTGGGACAAATAACTAAAAAATGTCGTGTTGTAAATTTCTGCACATGTGGTCAAATTTGTTTTGAACTAAGGGACCATAAGATAATTAAGTAGCTGGTATATATACACTGTATGTGAAGAATAAGTATTTTTATTCTTTATTTTGACATTTTTTTCAGACATACCTCAATATAGTAATAATAATGACCTCAATACAATAACATAACAAAGCATAATTACACACATACCAAGTCTGGGCATAACACACATTCATTCTCTCATAGCAGAATAAGCTCAGTAACCACTTTGACCTGGTGCACAGGAGAAAAACTATGTTTTCAAAGCTCTATGAAAGACTAATAGGGTCAATACCATCTGAACCTCAGGGGGAAATGTGTTTGAAAGGGCAAGTGCAGCAACAGGGAAAGCAAGTCTTATAGGTCCAATTAAATTACACTAATTCAGAGAGAGGAAATGGAACATGCATAACCTCTGAAACCTAGTAAAATAGGTAAAATATAATCAGAGATGGGCGGTTCTGAAAATAACCCAGCCCTATGCCATAATAATAATAATAATAATAATAATAATAATAATAATAATAATAATAATAATAATAATAATAATAATAATAATAATAATAATAATAATAATAATAATAATAATAAAGTTGGAAGGGACCTTGGAGGTCATCTAGTCCAACCCCCTGCTCAGGCAGGAAACCCTATACCATTTCAGACAAATGGCTGTCCAGTCTCT
>NW_015412762.1:0-1835 GCF_001527695.2 Protobothrops mucrosquamatus | reverse complement strand
GCGTAGTGAATGACTCCCAAGATTGTATTCCTCTTTCCAGAAGCTTACAGATTCCTTGGCTTCCCACAGTTAAATGGTATTACAGGTAGTCCTCGACTTACGACCAAAATCGAGCCCCAAATGTTTGTTGTTAAGCGAGATAGTGAGTTTTTCCCCATGTACAACCTTTTTTTGCCACAGTTGTTCCTCTGCACTTGTTTAATTAGTAACACGGTTATTAAGTGAATCTGGCTTCCCCATTGACTTTGTTGTCAGAAGGTCACAAAACATGATCACATGACCCCGGGACACTGCAACTGTCATAAATATGAGTCAATGGCCAAGCCTCTGAATTTTGATCACGTGACCCTGGGGATGCTGAAAAGGTTGTAACTGTGAAAAACGGTCACGGGTAACAGCGTCACTGTAACTTTGAATGGTCACTAAATGAACTGTTGTAAGTCGAGGACTACCTGTACTAGGGAATGTCTCCTAAACCAAGAAGTATTGGCAGCTGGGTAACTTGCAAAGCACCAATAAAAGAGAATATTTGTAGCTCAGGGTTGAGCTCTGACGTCCTTGGTGCTCCGTGAGCTTGGCGGTTTTCTTGCAGAGATGTTATGATCCAACTAAGTAACATCACCATCATCGTTGGTCACCATCATCGTTGATTAGCTTTGGGAAGTCCTGGGGGGAGGGGGGAAAAGGGTAGGTTTGTATTATAGATTTATATGTATGATTTTTTAAGGAGGTGCCCGGTGATACCCCAACTGCACAAGACGGGATGGTTGAGTGAGGAAGGGAAGTAGGAAAGAGGGAGGAAGGAGGAGTGGTGGTAGAATGGGAGGAGGAAGGAGTGGCAAGTGGAAGAGGGTGGTGCAGGAGGGGGACACCGGACACGTCCGTGAATGTTTTGTTTAGTTTTATTCTCTTTGGTTGATATTGTGATAAAAGATTTATGTTTCTGTTTTTTAAATGAAAAACAATAAAAATTTATAATAAAATAAAAAAATAAAATAAAAAATTGTTGCAACATCTGCAAGAAAGCAACCAAGCTCAGAGAGTACCAAGGATGTATTTATTTGTATCCCGTCATTGTTACTTTTGCAAATAATTCAAGGCAGTGAACATATCCAACACAATCATTTAAATATGAGCCAGCAGTGTGCTGCAGCTGCCAAAAAGGCCAACACAGTGCTAGGCTGCATTAATAGAGGGATAGAATCAAGATCACGTGAAGTGTTAATACCACTTTACAATGCCTTGGTAAGGCCACACTTGGAATACTGCATCCACTTTTGGTCACCACGATGTAAAAAAGATGCTGAGACTCTAGAAAGAGTGCAGAGAAGAGCAACAAAGATGATTAGGGGACTGGAGGCTAAAACATATAAGGAACGGTTGCTGGAATTGGGTATGTCTAGTTTAATGAAGAGAAGGATGAGGGGGGACATGATAGCAGTGTTCCAGTATCTCAGGGGCTGCCACAAAGAAGAGGGGGTCAGGCTATTCTCCAAAGCGCCTGAAGGCAGGACAAGAAGCAACTAATGGAAACTAATAAAGGAGAGAAGCAACCTAGAACTAAGGAGAAAATTCCTGACAGTTAGAACAATTAATCAGTGGAACAACCTGCCTCCAGAAGCAGTGAATGCTCCAACACTGGAAGTTTTTTAGAAGAGATTGGACAGCCATTTGTCCGAAATGGTATAGGGTTTCCTGCCTGAGCAGGGGGTTGGACTTGATGACCTCCAAGGTCCCTTCCAACTTTATTATTATTATTATTATTATTATTATTATTATTATTATTATTATTATTATTATTATTATTATTATTATTATTATTATTATTATTATTA
>NW_015412761.1:0-1835 GCF_001527695.2 Protobothrops mucrosquamatus | reverse complement strand
AGAAGAAGAAGAAGAAGAAGAAGAAGAAGAAGAAGAAGAAGAAGAAGAAGAAGAAGAAGAAGAAGAAGAAGAAGAAGAAGAAGAAGAAGAAGAAGAAGAAGAAGAAGAAGAAGAAGAAGAAGAAGAAGAAGAAGAAGAAGAAGAAGAAGAAGAAGAAGAAGAAGAAGAAGAAGAAGAAGAAGAAGAAGACGACGACAACTAACAGGGTTACTACTAATAACACTATGTTCTGTGTAATAGTCCTGGGACTTACATTTGTCCAGAATCATCTGAAAGACAGCCTCAAAACTAGGGATAGCCATCTTGAAGCACATCTATGCCTAATTGAATGGACTTAATTATAAGGAAAAATGAGCAATGGTGGGCTTTTTTCTGTTCTCCATTCCATATAAAAGAACATTCAAACTGATGATGCCATTTTGGCAGTTATGGGTTTTTATTTATTTCCCCAGAATGCCAGAGTTTTCAGCATTAATAAAATTAAACACCTAAAGTAAGATCCTTGAGATACATTTAGCCTGCTGCTGTTGCTATTATAGTTGCTTCTGAAATGCACAATCCCTGCATTTCCAACAAGCCTTGGCACAAGTTGTTATGGCATGACTGAATGTTGGCTAGAATTCAACTTGAAACAAGTCTACACATATACACACATACGCACCCATTTCCTCCTTGGGTTTTTTGAGATTGGGAGAGCTTGGATATTAAAAGGGACGCAATAACTGGAATGGACCTATATATTTGTTCACATGACACACCCTATTCTAACATCATCACTGTTCTGTTTGCTCCAGTGAATGCTTTATGGCCTACTTGAGCTTTCCTTGACAACAGTTTCCATAACCTGGAGGTGACTGCTGGAGAAGTGAGTCACGTTCTTCTTCCACCCTTCTTCATCTCCACCACCCTTCTCTGTGTCAATTTGCCAAGGGCTTTCTTTGGATAATGAGCTGATGAGCTGGTGGAATGATTCATGGAACCTGTATTAACCAGCTTCTCTTGGCAGCCACCTCAGCTTTCCACTTTCAGAGTGGCAGGTTAATATTTGATCAGGCAGTAGAATGGATTAGGCTTTAACTCTGGGGTTTTAAAGTTATTTATTTGGTTTTTTAAATAAGTGATCCTGAAAAGTTTTTGGACCTCAGGGAGGATTCCTATCAAAGTGGTTTAACCATTTTTTTCCATGGAAAGAGAATATATGCTCCATCAGTTTGTGCCAGCCAAATCATTGTTACTAGAATGAGCATAACAGACTTATCCCATGAATAAAAATTCAGGCATTTTTCAAGCCTCTTTACCTGCTTGGCTTTGCTATTTTGTAAAGTCATGGAATTTAACTGTTTCACCTGGTTTGACAACACTGTAGTTTTATTCAGGCTCCAACTCTAACTTGACTAAGGTTCTGCTAGAAATGGGACTGTTCTTGAATGTTTACATGAAGAAGGTACAGTCTATCTTTTGAGTCCAAAAAATACTTTGGTACTTGTTCAGCAAGAGCCTGCCACTGGGTGAAAGATGAGATACTCTAGTAATTGGGCTATTTCCCATCAGAGCTCATGAATCCAAACAGCCTTGTGAATATCATATTCAAATAAGGTGTTTTTCCAATGTTGAGAAAATACAGGCCGAGGAATTTATTTATTTATTTTTATTTTATTTTACAAAATTTATATGCCGCCCTTCTCCCCATGGGACTCAGGGCGGCTCACAGCATGTTAAAACAATATACAAAATTACCCCTTCTAAAAACCAATTAAAATCCAAATATTAGTGGCTGTGACTATTTAAAATCATTAAAAATTATCCCTATTTAAAATTCACCCTAGGTCAGGCCC
>NW_015412760.1:0-1835 GCF_001527695.2 Protobothrops mucrosquamatus | reverse complement strand
AAAACTGGATGCAGTATTCCAAGTGTGGCCTTACCAAGGCATTGTAAAGTGGTATTAATACTTCATGTGATCTTGATTCTATCCCTCTGTTAATGCAGCCCAGCACTGTGTTGGCCTTTTTGGCAGCTGCAGCACACTGCTGGCTCATATTTAAGTGATTGTCCACTAGGACTCCGAGGTCCCTCTCACAGTTACTACTTTTGAGCAAGGTGCCCCCTATACTATATCTGTGCATTTGGTTTTTCTTGCCTAAATGTAGAACCTTACTTTTTTCACCATTGAATTTCATTTTGTTAGATAGCACCCAGTGTTCAAGTCTGTCCAGATCCTCCTGTATCCTAAGCCTGTCTTCTGGAGTGTTGGCTATTCCTGCCAGCTTGGTGTCGTCTGCAAATTTGATGAGTTCCCCATCTATCCCCTCGTCCAAATCGTTGATGAAGATGTTGAAGAGCACTGGGCCCAGAACAGAGCCCTGGGGCACCCCACTACACACTTCCCTCCGTGTAGATGCGGTTCCATTGAGGACCACATGCTGAGTACGGCAGGTCCTTCTATTCTCCACCATTCAGTCAGAACTGAAGAAGTTTCTCGGATGAGATGCGAAACGTCTTCAAGGAAAAACAAAGTCCAGTTGCCTCTTGAAAAAGCACCTTTGAGAAAAGCATTGTATTCTCTCTTGAGGTTTTACCCTATCTCACACATACACAGATTGCATCCATCTTTTTCCTCTGCAGTAGTAATGCTGCTAATGCATCTTTTTTTTCCTCAGTGGGAACCCACAGGAACAGTTGAACTGAAAGGTTTATCTCAATCAAATATAGTCATTTCTTTTATTAATCAGTTGATATGGATGCCTATTTTCCATGTGATTCTAGGCAACCAACATCCAATTAAAAACACCAATGTGATATTATGCCTAGTTTTGCTGTCTAGTGATGAATTACCACTACAGGTTCATCTGATGCTGTAGGGCAAGAGAATTTTTCAAAAAGGATAGGAGACAGCTCTCATAACTACACTTGGAGGATACCTATAGTTTGCACAGCCCATTCTCAATGTGAAGGGTTGGCCTGTCTGAGAGCCAATTTAAGATTAAGATTATGATGGGGCTGTGGTTAGAGTGCGGCACTGCAGGCTAACTCTGACGACTGCCAGTAGTTTGATTCTCACCAGCTCAAGGTTGACTGAGTCTTCCATTTTTCTGAGGTCAATAAAAGAGGACCCAGATTTTGGGGGCAATATGCTGACTCTGTAAACTGCTTAGAGAAGGCTGTAAAGCACTATGAAGCGGTATATAATAAGTGCTATTGTTATTGCTATTCATCTCTTTCTAAAAGAAAGGCAGGTGCATGGGCAGCAGGCTTGAGCAAGCAGGCATATCAGTCATCTGTTCCCATTCTTCAGTCTGCCTCCCTATGGTAAGCGTAGTTCTTTTTAAGTTATAATAATTATATCTAAATTTTCATTGTGGCTGCATACCGAAATTCAGAGTATGCAACTGTTCTGCAAATCTCTAACCACATTTGTCTTCTTTATTGGTGCTACGTAACTTCTTTTGTTGACTTTATGCAAGAGCTCAACTTATGAAAGATAGCGCTATATATTAACTCATTCAGAGGAATTAATGACCATGTTTGGTAACTCTGGAAAAGGTAGGATAGGGGCAGGAGAAGAAAACAGTCTGACTTCTGATAAATCTTTAGCTTTATTCTCAGAAAGAAAACTGGCCCATCTTCAGAGCTTTTCCCAACAATATAAAGATTGCTTATATTGCAATAGATGGCAAAAGCATGAAATAATGTGGCTGAAAGATCCTCTGTCCTTTATCAATATTT
>NW_015412759.1:0-1835 GCF_001527695.2 Protobothrops mucrosquamatus | reverse complement strand
GAGAAAAGGTGGCGGAACTCAAACCTGGCCACGCCCTCATCAAACCCTAGGACCGCCCCTTTAGAGAACAGGAATGCAAGTAAAATTTGGGAGGGGCTATTTCCGGTGTGGGAGGGGCTATTTCCGGTGCGGCCGGCCCGGAAAAAGGTGCCGGAACGCGGTTCCGCCGCGTTCCGGCTGAAAAAAAGCCCTGGTTGCAATATGTATGACTTATTTTTCTTACTTGCTAAGCCACTAGGAAAATCAGCGTCCTTACTAGGGATCTAAAATAGGGTAGCCATCTCTTTGAAAGTGAGATGCCCATTTCTGATTTTAACATCACACATATTTAACTACATGGAGATCATTCTGAATCCATTATCTGATCCCAGAATTAAGAAGAAAAGGTGATGTAGAAGTTGTAAATTATAGTAGCTGGGCAGCTAACTGGTACAATACATACGGATCTTATAATATAAGGTGACCAACTTTTTTACAATGAAAAGGAGGACACAAATAAATTGAAGAAAAAATATCGTAAATAAAAGAAACCTTTTATTCATTGCAACAATAATACAGTGAAACTTTGCATGTGCAAAGTTTGCCAGCCGGGTGTTTTGGCGTGCTCAGCAGCAATTCCTATTGGCTTTTGAAAGCCAATAGCGGGAGTAGCACAGCTCATGCAAAAGTTGAAAAAAAAAACCATCAAAAAAAGTTGCCAGAACGCCGTTCTGAGCATTCTGTGAGAAAAAAAAAAAAGCCCTGCAGATTAGTCTTCAAATATAGAAAAGGAGGACATGTAGGAGGACACTTTTGAGGGAGGACAGAACTTACAAAAGGAGGACTGTCTTCCCTAAAAGAGGACGGTTGGTCACCTTATATAATACCTAAAATGAAAGATTTTCAGTAGTCTCCAATTGCTTTCAAGCACAATTTAAGGTAAAATGTTAAAAGCCCTATTTATGATCTATATGAGGGACCACATCTTCAGTTATGAAGAACTATATAAATGGTCAACAGAAAGACTCTTCTGAAGTTGCTCCTACCCCCAGAAGCCTCTTTCTCCAACACGTGAGATAAAGATTTCCTGAATTGTTTCTAGGCTGGAAGCAACTTTTTCAATTAGCCAATTTTATGAAAAAATGTATCATTTGCAAGTCGCAGCTCACTTCATCAGATGCAAGCTCCTTGGGAATAGCATTTGCTTCCTTTTTTTGCCTTAAAAAAGAAAGCAAAATGCATTTCTTTCACAGGTTTTAAATCACTATTTATTTTATTCACTAGTTTTAATTCATTATTTTAATGTTGGTTTTTTAGATACTATACTCAACAGTACAATAGTCAACAGTGTAAAGGCAGAATGTAAATAATTTTTCAGTGCTTACTGAAGCACATACAAGTTTAAATGCAATCGGCTATTTATATTTTAGTGTTGTTCTAAAGATATATAGCTGTCAGGAATTGTTTTGGCCATGTAGCTTATAGCAAATCAATCTTATTGTTGTAAGCTGTGCAGAGTCTGGTAAAGTAGGTGGCCTACAAATTATGCAGTATGGATAAACAAATAAATAAATTTCTTTTGGCAGCAAAATAGTTCATTTAATAAAACTGACTACCACTTTTTAATGGGATTTTTGGATAAGATGATGCTTGTGGCATTTTAATATTTCTAATATTATTATTAAGACTGTGTAATACTTTGGACTCAATCTCTAAAAGGTGTTCAAGAACAAAATACGGTTACCATACCTTCAAGTTTACCAAACCTTTTCTCTTGATCATACGGCAGCTCCGAAGGGTAATTATAGGAAAAGATGTGGTTGTTTTAAGATACTGCAGATGATACATTCATATTT
>NW_015412758.1:0-1835 GCF_001527695.2 Protobothrops mucrosquamatus | reverse complement strand
TCATAGTACCTCAGCCAATGGGGAAAGAGGAGGGATGTGGCGGCCGGGACAAGGGATGTATAAAGAAGGAAATATTTTGGGTTAAAACTTTGGAGAGAACCAAGCTTTGATAGCTTCTCTCCCCGCTTATTGCAATAAACGAAACAAAAGGCCTTCACTGTGTCTTGGCTGGTTATTGGTCAGGCGAGCTTGCCTCTGGACACGAAGGAAAGTAGCCAGGAGCACATAACAAGCCTAAAATTTCACTTAATGGGCTAAGGAGATTTTAAAAGACATTAATTGATTTAATATTTAAGATTTAGACCTATAAGGGAAATAAAAATTAGTTACTAGAATAATAGTTTTGAATTATAATATAGAAGATGGATTCAGATGATAAAGGTTATTTTATTAGGATGAGAAGTAGAATATGATTGTGAAATAAAGTAAGAATTTATCTGAATAAATAATAAGTGTATTTTAGATATGATAACTATTTTGTAATGAACTAAGGGAACCGTGGGCTATCCGAAACCTAAATACTATGGACATTAAGCCAACTGGAATACTGTAACTGAAATTAGATAAAAGTTAAAAACAGGATATGGAGTCGTATAAGTCAAAAGATATTGATAAATGTTTCAATTGATTGAGTTACAACTAGCAATGTATTAATTTGAATGTGATATAATAACCAAGGGAAACAGAGAGGAAATTTTTGATGATGTAACCTGACATATGTATGAAAGAGCTTGTTATTGGACTATGGATTACCCAACCACCATGTTGCTTCCTTAATACCTGAAGCTTTGTAAAATTGGAAAATTAATAAAACTTGTTTAAAAAGAAATTGAAAGCAATTGAAATAAAAGGTTATGGAAAATAGGGTAGCTGGGCCTTATCATTGATGACACAAACAGGAGTTCACAAGAAGTCAGAGAAGCAGCCCTGTTAAAGTGTTGTCTGTTGGATCATAAAGTGTCAGAAGATTGAGCAACAACATCAGAAGTGCTAAATATTATTTAATATTTAGAAGTCTAGAATTGATGAAAAATTACGTTTTAAAGGTACAGCGATATGTCAGATTGGTGAAGGCATGTATGCATAGGTGACCATAAATAGGTGTCGAGAATATTTGTAGCTCAGGGTTGAAATGAGGGGTCCTTGGTGCTCTCTGAGCTTGGTTGTTTTGGTGGGAGTGGTTTTGGAGGTTCTTTGGTTGGGCTGTTTACTGTCGGTTTGTTTGGCAGTTCCTTGATTGGGGTATTGTTTACTTCTTGATTGTTGGTCTGATGTTAACTTTGGAGTTAATCTATTCTCATCTGGGTGCTGATTGCTGGTGGGGAGGTGCTTTGGTCTTTTTGTTCCTTTTTGGCTTATTGATTTCTCTTGAAGGGACTTTATTGTACTTACGATTTTATTATGTTTAAGTTTGACATTAGTAGTGTTAGTTTGTAGCTATTTTATATAAATTTGCTTACATGCAAGCAACCTTGTAAGTGCCTCATATCGGGAAATTACTTACATAAAAGCAAGTGTTTCATGTACATTGAAAAGGCAATGTCTCATGCCAAATGTACAGGGGATTGCTCAGGACATTGCTTACATGAAAAGAGCAAGGTAAGGTCCAGTGATCCAAGAAATAAGAAAGGGGGGGAAATGAGTTACGGATGGAACCTGGATTGATGTATAGGAGTCATCATCTTGGAATTTGTTTTTCTGTGCTTCCTTGCTCCTGGTACAGAGACCTGAATCCCTTTGTTCTGAAAAAGTATAAAAGGTAGAAGAAACCTCTTCTGGGTGTGCCTTCATCCCTCTAAGCAGCCACGAAGAGGGAGAAGGTTACCCAACTCTAT
>NW_015412757.1:0-1835 GCF_001527695.2 Protobothrops mucrosquamatus | reverse complement strand
GACGGCTGTTCAGTTTTTATGTAGATGGCCTCTTTGACCCCTCTTTTAATCTAGAGGTCCTCTCTGTCCAGAATGTGGACTTTGCTGTCTATAAGATAGTGACATTTGTCTTTCAAATGCAGATGGATTGCTGAATCTGGTTCTGATGGATTTGTTCTCCTATGTTATGCCATGCGTTTATTTGGTTGTTTTGTTTCTCCAATGTATAGATCTGCACGTCTTACTGCATTGTATTACATACATGACATTGCTTAGTTTGTGTCTGATGTTTTATCCTTGGGATGGACAAGCTTCTGCCTTAAGTGTATTTTTGGGTTTAAAGTATGTATGTATGTTGTGTTTTCTCTGATACACTGTCCCCCCCCCCCCCCAATAATAAAAGGAAAAAAATATATCAATGGTATTTTGGATCATTTTCTTAAAACCTAACCCTGAAAACTTTATTAACTTTGATCATGTCATAATATCCTCTTGGACTGTTCCGTTCCCATTTTTTTAAGAACTTGATTTGTTTTAGTCCCACAGGAAACGATCCCTCTGTTCCCGTCTCATTTCAAATCCCTTCTTTTTACATGCCTCAACAGCTAAACCCTCTGGCTTGACATTTTTTCTTTCTACTTCTCAAACATATCAAATTTGTCATTTTCAACTCTGATTCTACTTTTCTTTTCTCAAAATATTACCTTCCTACTTTTTGCTCTCAGGTCATTAAAAGACTGCTTGTCAATAGGAACTCCAGAAGCCTAACCAGCATTCTTGTCATTTGCAAAAAGAAAAGAAAAGAAAAGAAAATCCCTAAAAGAAAAGAAAACTTATTGTCTCTTAGACCCTTTTCCCTCAGTTGGGAACTTATCTACAGCATTTTATTTGACAGATTGATTCCTCCTTCCTTTTTAAAAATGTTGCTATTCAAGACATTCATAACAGAACTCAAATGTCTTCCCAAGAAAGGAGAGAAAAATGATTGATGGAAAAAGGAAAATTAGTTCCACCTAATCAGGGATCAAGAATACATCTTGAAAAACGGCAGTATTTCACAGGCTATGAAGGCAACATTTTAATTCTCCTTTCAATCTGTGGGGAAAGAGGAATATTCTTGCACATCCTTTCCATTCCAGATTTCTCCCTCCCTCTCTTTCCCTATGCTTCCTCAAATAGGGAGATTTCTCAAAACCACTGAACTTGGGGGTGGCAGGGTTAACACTGAACATCAAAAAATAACAGCCTTAATAGGAACTGTAGTGACTTAATTAATAAAATAGAGGTTCGGGTTGATGCTTAGCTGATGTTGGCTACTTATTTATTTCCAACTTGAGATCCTCACCGACAGTCTAAAGCTTTTAAAATTGCCACTGGAGCCTACATCTTGTTTGTTTTGTGTTTAAAAAAGTACTCGTCTCAACACCCTGAATCCCCACATCGTGAAACTTTCCTGAGATTTCTTAAGCAAATCTTAAATCTCAATGATCGTAAAGAACTGGTCACTTAAAGTCTCAAATTTAGCAGAAATGGCTAAGATTTCCGCTTTTGTGAAGGATTATTCACAAGAAAGATATATTTCGGTTTGGAGAAGATGGATAGATTATATTGAGAGTAAATATGGTACTAAAAAATTTCACTTGGTTTTTGAGTAAATTTTAGAATATTAATGTAGTTTATAGGTCACTTATTTTTGCTTATAATTATTAATATGATGTTATAATTATTGTGTTTTATATTAGTATATTTGTTTAAAAGAGAGTTAAAGGATGTTACAGATTTGTTAATCTAATAGTTGATTAATGTTAGATAGAGTATGGTTATTGTATTGTTAACCGTGATTGGCTCTGGGAAGT
>NW_015412756.1:0-1835 GCF_001527695.2 Protobothrops mucrosquamatus | reverse complement strand
CAGGCCGCAGGTATATTAAACCGCCACAGCTGTACTGCATAATGACAACCATCAAGTGAGAGGAACAAGTAGAGAAAGCCCGTTGCCGTCCTGAAGTGGTGCTAATTTTCAAGATGGCCCTCACAATGAAGGTGTAAGAGGTCGAGACTAGGACAAATGGAATAGCCAGGATAATGGCACAGATGATGAAGAATGTAGCCTGATGGGCATGAGTATCCCCACAGAAAGTGATTGATCTCATGGTTGCCACAGAATGGGAGGCGTAAGTATTAATACAACTTTACAATGCCTTAGTAAGGCCACACTTGGAATACTGCATCCAGTTTTGGTCACCACGATGTAAAAAAGATGCTGAGACTCTAGAAAGAATACAGAGAAGAGCAACAAAGATGATTAGGGGACTGGAGGCTAAAGCATATAAGGAACGGTTGCTGGAATTGGGTATGTCTAGTTTAACAAAGAGAAGGACGAGGGGGGACATGATAGCAGTGTTCCAATATCTCAGGGGCTGCCCCCAAGAAGAGGGAGTCAAGCTATTCTCCAAGGCGCCTGAAGGCAGGACAAGAAGCAATGGATGGAAACTAACCAAAGAGAGAAGCAACCTAGAACTAAGGAGAAACTTCCTGACAGTTAGAACAATTAACCAGTGGAACAACCTGCCTCCAGAAGTGGTGAATGCTCCAACACTGGAAGTTTTTAAGAAGAGACTGGACAGCCATTTGTCTGAAATGGTATAGGGTTTCCTGCCTGAGCAGGAGGTTGGACTAGATGACCTCCGAGGTCCCTTCCAACTTTATTATTATTATTATTATTATTATTATTATTATTATTATTATTATTATTATTATTATTATTATTATTATTATTATTATTATAATATCAAGATAGTGATTTGCATGCCAAACAGGCAACACATGGTGAAGGTCCCAGCTACAAGGGCAGTGCACACCTTCCAGCTCATAATGGCTGAATAGCGCAGAGGGTGGCAGATGGCCACATAGCGGTCATAAGCCATAAGACACAGTCACTGCTTCTCAAGAAGATAAAGAAAAACATTTGGGAGCCACTCCCGGCCAAGGAGATGGAGAGTTTCTTTGCAGAGAGGAGGTTGGCCAAGGTAAGGGGAGCAAGGACAAAAGAATAGACCATTTCCAACACAGCCAAGCTAGACAAGAAAAAATACATGGGTGTCTGGAGGGAGTGTTCATGGTGCACGCTGAGTAAAACAGCAGAATTCACCAAAAGACTGAGCAGGAACAAAACTAGGGGAAAAAAACAAAAAAAATCAACAAATGCACCTCTGGAAAGATTGAAAAGGGATGAAAGTAGAAACAGGTCAGTCTGGTGTCATTTTCGCTCTCCATGTACATCACGCAGTATGGTTTCGTGCAAGATAGAAAGGAAGAAAACAAATCACAAAGATGCAGGGTTTTTTGTATTTTTTAACAGGTTGGATCAACTCCTAGCTGCCAATGGAGGGCAGAATCCTTCCCCCCCCCCTTTTGCAAATAAAGTTAATATCACATACTTTAATTGAATAGCATAGCAGCCATAGCAGGAATATTTGAGATGAAGCTTTGGCAAATTAATGTGAATGCAAGAACTGAATATTATTAATTTGACTATGTTGCCTTATTTTTTTTTTTCTGTTTATGGCAATGATTTTGTGTTTTAAAGGTAACCACACAGCTTCTTTTCCAAATCTGTTCTATTTCTGCACTTTTTTCTTCTCACTTTAATTAAAATGCAGACTCCCTTGGAAGTATGTTTCTTTGAAATCAGTGGAACCTTTACTGTAATAAATGTCTGGAACAAGCTGCTGTTCTATTATGTAA
>NW_015412755.1:0-1835 GCF_001527695.2 Protobothrops mucrosquamatus | reverse complement strand
CTCCCACTCCCAACTCCACCAGGCGCCGCAGCATGATACCATGGTCCACAGTATCAAAAGCCGCTGAGAGGTCCAAAAGAACTAGGACAGAGGAATGACCCCTGTCCCGGGCCCTCCAGAGATCATTTACCAGTGTGACCAATGCCGTTTCCGTGCTGTATCCCGGCCTGAAGCCCGACTGGAGCGGGTCTAGATAGACGGAGTGGGTCTAGATAGACGGAGCGGGTCTAGATAGACGGAGTCAGCTGACTATGCCGGGGTGCCGGCAACCACAGCCACTCGGTCTTGGAAGGGTTGAGCCTGAGTCTGTTTCTCCCCATCCAGACCCGTACGGCCTCCAGGCACTGGACATTGGACATACATACCTTTGGACATACATAACATTGGACATACATACCTTTGGCATGCAGAAATTCTAGATTCTTGCATCAGATACTTGGCAGTTAAAATATTCCCAGAGAGGTGCTGCAAAAGGGTTAATACCAGCCAGAAACAACTATAAATTTTCTTAGTATGCTAGCTTTCTGTGTTGTAAAAATACACTGTAAGAGTATCAAACATCACTATGTAATTTTTCTTGTGTTCAAGTATGTATCAACTGTCAAGTTAATTTAACTTTAAACAAATCTGTACATCCCAGATTGGAGAATGAAAATCAATTTTACAAGAAGAGGTCACTTCTTTTCAGCCTATAGCTTCTTACCTAAGTAGCATTTCTTGATGTTGAAGATCTAACTGGGCCAATATTAGCACTATTTTCCTATGAAAGGAAGTATATTTTTTCAGCTGAAATATACCTAGCAAATGTCTAGAAGGTCTTATATTCCTCTCTAACAAGCTGTATAAGCAGCTTTATAAGAGGATGAACACTATATAAATTCCTCTTCTACTTTCCATCCGCTTTCTGCATCTTTTCATTGGTTCAGAATCTTCATATAATTTTGAGCAAAGTCCTCGACCTTACACAAAACCGTTTTAAGCCCCCTGTTTAAAATGACACAAATATTCTATAGAGACACAAAGTAGAGATTTAAACTCAAGGCTGAATCTCATCACTTGAAGCCTCTTTTCTTCACATTTAGCAAGGTGCCTATTTTCTCCAGCTATTGGTACTAGAAAAATTAATGGTATTGGAGCATTATCGAGCTCTTTACTATGGTCTGGATGGTAAGAAAAAATTCTGACCTTTTTAAGAGAAGAAATGGGATACAGGTATTTTTCTCCTAGTGGGGGCTCTTTCCCACACTCCAGGAATGAAAACATCTTTTCCATTCTGAAGAAGTAAAGTTGGAAACTATTCTCCCAAGAGCCTTTGGCCAGATGTTAAAAAAGAAGCCAGCAAATTTGTTGCCTTCACTCAAGGCTGGAAGTGTTACTCCTATGGTGAACAAGAAGTATGGAGAGATGTTCTATCTCTTTTCTACCGATTGCCCATCTCCTCCACCTCCCTAAATGTGGATTTTACCTGAGGGGAGAAATGGATAGGTAACTAAGAAGAGAAAGAGTCTCATCCCTACACCTTGCTTCTCCAAAAGTAGATATGGAGAAGAGGAAGGCGGCCTCTTCCCCTTCTGTCCTCCACCCTGTTTTCCCATCACAAGCGTGGCTCCCTGACTATGAGGTTACCCTCTCTTATCTATATGCTTACTGGAGAATAGAGCTGCCATCTTGTTTGAGAACAACAGAGAGGTAAATGTAGGAGTCAACCTGGCGGGAGGCTGTAGAGGGTACCAAGAAAAATATGTATCTCATGGAACATTTTCCATGAATGTGGTGTTCCTATTGGAGTCCAAAAGATAACTATGAGTGAGGTTCTGTCTGATGTCAGGCCCCAA
>NW_015412754.1:0-1836 GCF_001527695.2 Protobothrops mucrosquamatus | reverse complement strand
CTAATCTCCTCTTATGTGCCAGTCTACAAGTCTCTCAACTCCTTGACTTGAAGAAAATTGAAAATAGTGGCATTCATTAAAGCATATATTCAAGAATCATGATTGTGAGCATGTGCTCTTTGCTGTTTTATGAAAAAGCAAGACATTTGGGCTAATTAGTAGCAGAACTCTTCTTAGAAATGCTAAGAACTAATGGAAGCAAAAATATTCCTAAAAAGAAGAAGTATAAACAACCTACCTTGCTTTAGGTTCCTGAAAAAACACTAGAACAAAAAAATGCCTTCACTAACTTATCTAAATACTTCCTTTGTCCACATTTAGACTTTCTAAAATAATCTCTTTCCTTCCCCCTTACTAACCCAATGGTGTCATTCCCCATCCCAAAGGCATAGAAAAGAGTTTTTAAGCCATTAAGGAACATTAATATTCTTTGTTTAATCCCTGACCATCCATCAGTTGCCTAGCGATAGACTGTTTCACAGTAATCAGGATGACCAAACTCATAACAGTGTTAAGAGCAAGCTCATGGGGTAAAATGGATATAGTTTGCATAGTGGAGAACGGGCGTTTGTTGACTAAACTGTTATATACCTTGCAATGTCTAAACTTACAGTAACATTTAAATAATGAAACAGAAGTAAGGGACACAGCAAAAGTATTAAAAGTTTTAAAAGCTAAGGAAAATAAGAGAAGGAAGTGGCATTGTAATAGCAGTATAGGTAGTCCTTGAGTTACAACTGTTCAATAACAGACCCCTCCCCTTCCAAAGCTGATTTTGAAGTTACAATGGCCACCCCTACACATGCAGTCATATGATTGAATTTTGGCAACCAATTCACATTTACAGCTGTCTATAGTGTCCCGCAGTCACATGGCTGCAATTTTTGATATATTTATTTTGCTGGTTTCTGGCATTTAATTCAAGTTTCACTGGGGAAAATGAATTTATTTAACAACCACTGCAAAAAAAAATGTCATAAAAACAGATTCAGTCACAGCGACTCGCTTAATGACTGCAACGACTATAATTCCATACTCATTTCCAGTCATAAGTCAAGAACTACCTGTAAAAGAGAACATTTTGCATGCATGCTGAGCTGAAAATGTGTTGCTGGATGCAATAAAAAGAACCATACGATGGAAGTGAAGCATGCATCAAAATAAATGGAATTCTTAACAAATAAGAGAAAGTTATAGTTGGACAGAATCAATGAGAATCTCAAAAAGAAAGGGGAGAATTTTAATATACAAAGGCAATGTACAAATCAATGTATGGATGCAGTGGAAGAAGGATAGTTTACAAGGATAGAAAGGTATGATGCGGTACAGCGAACGGTGTTGGAATAAATAATTTTAATGATGTTTCCTTTTCTTTTATTGTGTCAGGCCTTTAATTCTATTGGTTACTGTTTTTTCTCCTTTTTTCCCCTTTGCATAATGTTCCTTACCATGAAAGGTAAACAGTATGATGATATGCATGAATGTATGTACATATGTACCAAGCAAACCTCCCGGTTAGGTCATTCAACTTTGCAGATCACGTGCTTTAGTTCAGAAATATTAGTAGAATGTGACAGTTTGGTCAGAATGAAGAAAACTCATGTTATTATGCAAAAACTCCATTTCTTCCACACACATGTAAAACATTGCAACACACATACAAAAGATCTGGGGCTTGTATCATGAAAGTCATTTTGCTGTTTGCCTCTTATCCTCTGCATGGACAGTGATGCTATTGAGATGGCTGAGATTTGTTAAGCAAATATCAGAGTCTCATGCTGTGAAGTTTTGGAAAGTAAGCTAACAATCATTTGAACTGAGCTGAATGAAAGCGAG
>NW_015412753.1:0-1836 GCF_001527695.2 Protobothrops mucrosquamatus | reverse complement strand
TTGTCGAATCAATCGGTTGCAATAAGGTAAAAACCAAGTCATCAGCAAAAGCTTTAAGCTTATAGTCATTCTTACCCAAAGTTATTCCTTTTATAATCGATGATTCACGAACCTGTATTAATAAAATCTCTAAAGTCAAAATGAACAGTAAAGGTGACAAAGGGCATCCTTGCCTCGTACCTTTCTCAATTTTAATTAAATCTGTCAATCCTCCATTTACTACCACTTGCGCTGATTGTTGTTGGTAAATAGCCTTTAACGCTGATAAGAATCTGTCCCCAAAATTCATTTTGTCCACTACTCGTAATAAAAATTGCCAGTCCAACTTATCAAAAGCCTTTTCAGCATCCAGGAAGATAAGAGCCGCCGGGATTTGGTTATTTTTATCCAGATATTCCAACAAATTTACAATTTGTCTAACATTATTCTTCATATATCTACCAGTTATAAATCCAGACTGGTCCACATGAATAATCCATTTTAATACTTGCATTAATCTATTAGCTAAAATTTTTGCAAAAATCTTATAATCCGTATTTAATAAAGATATTGGCCTATAATTTTTAGGCTGTGTCAGATCTTGATCCTCCTTTGGTATGAGTGAAATAAACGCACTCCTCCATGATGGTGGCATTTCTTCTCCTAACAAAATGCTATTAAAGAGACATCTCAAGGGTTCTAACATTTCTTCAGACAATGTTTTATAATAAATCGCCGTTAGCCCATCTGTACCAGGGGCTTTACCAACCTTCAATTGTTTAATTGCCTCAGTAATCTCATCCAGCACAATCGGACAGTTCATCATTCCTTTTTGGTCATCTGAAAGTCTAGGAATTAACTGCCACATCCACTATCTAGACTTTTTTGTCTTTCTTATCGACAATTGTTAAGTCCAGGGTGTTATGTTGCAGGTGCTTGTCTATTTGAATTCTGAAGTCCCAGAGCAGTTTTATTTTATCATTTTCTATGACTTTCTCTATTTTACGATCCCACCAGTTCTTGCTTACAGACAATATTTCTTGCAGATCTTCTAATGCACCATTGTTGCTACTTTGTCATGCCGCTGCTTGTAGTCAGTCTGTGCGATCTTGCAGCAGCTTACCAGGTGGTCCACTGTTTCTTCAGCGTCTTTGCATAGGTGGCACTTACTGTTTTTTTCTGTCTTCTCAATTTTGACTTTATATTATTATTATTATTATTATTATTATTATTATTATTATTATTATTATTATTATTATTATTATTATTATTATTATTATTATTATTATTATTATTATTATTATTATTATTATTATTATTATTTATTAGACATGAACCTCAGTCAACTGAACATTCAAATTGACTGGCGCTGATGTTTGACACGGGTTTCATCCATAATCGTGCAGTTTCAATGGCCAGGTCGCGATATTTTGTTCCGAGTAGCGCAGTTTTTTGTAGCATTGCTGGAGTTATTGCAGGAAGCTGCAGTTTCTTGAAATAGTTTGCAAAGTTTTTGGACATAGTTCCCAGTGCCCCGATGACAATGGGTATCACTGTTACACGTTTCAGCCATATTCATCGATGGCCAGGTCGCGATATTTCGTAATTTTTTTCAGTTCTTTTTCTCTTATTCTGGCATCTCCCAGTACAGCGATATTAATCAGCTGTATGCTTCGGTTCTCTACAACTGCGATATCTGGCGTGTTGTGTTCCAAATGGTGATCTGTCTGTATTCAAAAGTCCCACAAGATCTTCACCCTCTCATTCTCAACAACTTTTTCCACCCTATGTTCCCACGACTTTTTGGACACAGGCAAGTCTTATTTTTTACACAATGCCCAGTGGATTAATTTAGCA
>NW_015412752.1:0-1836 GCF_001527695.2 Protobothrops mucrosquamatus | reverse complement strand
TTTATTGGGTATTATGGACAATTTGGATCAAAAAGAAATGAAACTGATGTTGCATTGTATAACAGCAGCAAGGACCTTAGTTGCTCAAAATTGGAAAAAAAAGATGTTACCAACTATGGATGATTGGAGACAGAAAGTATCATATTTTGCAGAGATGGCAAAAATATCCGCGTACCTGAAGGATCATTCTCAGGAAAAAAATTATCTCAATGTGGAGAAGATGGATAGATTATATTCAGAGAAAGTATGAATTGAAAAATTATTATGTAGCTTTTGATTAAAAATTTTGAACAAAAATATGTATATCATATACTGATATATTTAAAAAAAATTGTACGTATTTTAATGTTATTTTAGAGTCATAGCAAGTTTATACTAGTGTGTAGTAATAATGAGTAGTTTTGAATAGAATTGGATTATTGTGTGTTTATTTCCTAGATTAGCTTTGGGAAGTCCTGGGGGGTGATGGGGGAAAAGGGTAGGTTTGTATTATAGATTTATATGTATGATTTTTTAAGGAGGTGCCCGGTGATACCCCAACTGCACAAGACGGGATGGTTGAGTGAGGTAGGGAGGTAGGAAAGAGGGAGGAAGGAGGAGTGGTGGTAGAATGGAAGGAGGAAGGAGTGGTAAGTGGAAGAGAGTGGTGCGGGAGGGGGACACCGGACACGTCCGTGAATGTTTTGTTTAGTTTTATTTTCTTTGGTTGATATTGTGATAAAAGATTTATGCTTCTGTTTTTAAATGAAAAATTAATACAAATTTATTTTAAAAAAACCAAAAAAAACCCCATACATTATATACACACATCCTTCACATTCTATTCACCATTGCGCTGCCCCTAATATTGCACTTCAGTGTTGCACTATACAGTAATATTTAATATAGCTACAGCTCTGGGATAAAAACTATTTGGCCTAAAGGGCCTGAACGTTACTGATTTTTTTTTCTTCCAAAACAGACCTGACCTGAAAAAGAATAAAAATACAACATTAACAGTATGCAGTAGTGTGAGTTGCTTTTTTTTTTTTACAAAAAAGAAAAGAAAATTGTTATAAAGATGGTAGTTATGAAGAAGCAAATGATTTCTCCTCTTGCAGATTGAAACTTGGATACAGGGAATGCTTATTGTATCATTATTTTCATTTCACCCCTACCTTCTGACACCTAAAGCGTGGGAAGTATGGTAAAGAATGTTATGGACATACCTGCGGGAATCTGCAGGTGGCCAACATGATGGCATTTTGAGAGGAGCTGTCAGTCTCAGTCCCTTCAAGGACAATGAAAAGGTCCTTCTGCCTTCCACAACTCTAGTTAGGAATATTGACCTCCCCAGCTGATAGCAGGTCCAGCACAGCATGCCAAATCATTCTGAGGTTCAAATAATTGTAACTGAGTTTGCAACCCAAGTGGAAAAGTTGGAGATCCTAGTTGATCTCAGATGGCCTAAAGAAATGAGAGGACTTTCCAATAGTAGATGAATCCTCTTCTGGAAATATAGGAGCATTGTGCATTCATCTTTCATTTAGTCCATATAACACAAAAGCAGTTCACCTTCCAATGCCCTTGACCTGATGTAATCTCCCCATCACAAGACCCATCACCAGTCTCTCACTGATGACTCACCCTTGAACCAAAGATAATTCACACCCTCCAATGACCTTGAGCAGAAGTAAACTCCCCATCACAAGGCCCATCACAAGCCTCTCTCTGATGACTCATCAGTTGACACACCCAGACCTGAAGCCCTTATAAATAGAAGAGCACAGACACTGACATCCCCTAAATGCTGCTGAAGATTTTACCTAGTCTGGTAATGAAACGTTCAGAAACCAA
>NW_015412751.1:0-1836 GCF_001527695.2 Protobothrops mucrosquamatus | reverse complement strand
CCCCGGCCGTCGCCTTTGCGTCACTGTCTCGTACTGAACTGTACTGCACTTTATCCAATCCTACTTTACATGTTCTGTCTTTTATTTTTCCAAGCTCACTATCTGGATAAGGTAGTGAAAGGTATGGTGACCTCTCTTCTTCTCCTGTCTTTGTGTGTTTCGATCCAGCCTCCCCCCCTCCCCGCCCTGCACAAATCTCAGCTTAGGTGCCCCTCTCCCATCTCCATGACCTCACCATTGTCACCTAAAGCCTAGCATGACTTGATTTCCCCCCCCCCCGGCCAGGGAATTAACCCCAGGAAAACCTATTTCAGCTCCATCCTTCTGTAAGTGCAGCCGTCTTTCACTGATGTCCTATCTGTGTTGCTTCTGTCTTTCTCCATCCTTCACTCATTCCAACTTAGACAGGTGATGTGGGTTGGGGGGGGTGTTTCTACAAGGATACTTTAATTCTTTTCCGTGGTAGAGTTCAGGGGAAGACGAGGTGAGTAGGATGATATGAAGTCCCCTTGTTTCCAAAATCCACCGAATAATCTTAAACACGGCCTCTACTTTTTCAGGTTGGAAGTATTTCAGGTTGAAACTCTAGAGTAGTCGGCTAGTAAATCTTGAAGATACTTTCCGTACGTCAACCTTTTCCTGGTTTATAATTCTGAACAAAAACTTGACTGATGACCACTAGCTATTCCATCTAAAATGCCTTTCTGTATCTAACAAAGAGCAGCAAAGATGGTTAGGGGATTGGAGGCTAAAATATATGAAGGATGGTTGCAGGAATTGGGTATGTCTAGTTTAATGAAAAGGACGACTAAGGTGACATGATAGCAGAGTCTCAATATCTAAGGGGCTGTCACAGACAAGGGGGAGGTCAGCTTTTTCTCCAAAACACCTGAAGGCAGGAGAAGACACAGTGGATCAAGACTAATCAAGGAGAGAACCAATCTAGAACTAAGGAGAAATTTGCTGACAGTGAGAACAATTAAACAGTGGAACGGCTTGCCTTCAGAAGTTGTGGGTGCTCCCAACATTGGCGGTTTTCAAGAAGAGACGGGACAGCCATTTGTCTGAAATGGTATAGGGTCTCCTGCTTGAGCAGGGGGTTGGACTAGAAGACCTCCAAGGTCCCTTCCAACTCTATTATTCTGAAATATCCAAAATTCTCCACCCAGCATGCCCGTTTGTTGAACATGCTGGGAATGGAGTCCACCCTATTGGGAGATGCTAGATGGTGCGAGGCTCTTGATAGCTCAAGACACCTGTTTCTCCTCCGTCGGTTTTCCATTCTCCAAGATCGATTTGAATAAAAATGTGTAGAATATTTTGGGCTCCAGCACCACCAGCACGTTTTCGTAGAATCATGGATGGGGACATCTGAGGTCCTTGTTCAAGGTAGGAATCCAAATTAAAGCATTCCAGCGATGCTGGCTGGTGGCTGGCTGGGGAATTCTGGGAATTGGAAGTCCACAGGGTTGGACTTCCCTTGTAGAGCAAGAAGGATGTTACGGTTCTGGCTGGCTGGGGAATTCTGGGAACTGAAGTCCGCAGGTCTTAAAATTGCCAAGGGTGGAGACCCGTGTAGAGCAAGAAGGATGCTGTGGTTGTGGCTGGCTGGGGAATTCTGGGAATTGAAGTCCACAGGTCTTAAAGTTACCAAGGTTGGACAATCCCCGCTCTACAGACTTAAAATACTTGGATCTTGGTTTTCCACCCAAGCAGAGAATTTGAGTGGACGAGGTCTCTGAATTCTCCCAAAGAAGGAAGTGAGTTCTAGTCCCGCCATAGGAATGAAAGCCAGCTGGGTGACTTTCGACCAATCACCAGGAGACTGTGAGTTCT
>NW_015412750.1:0-1836 GCF_001527695.2 Protobothrops mucrosquamatus | reverse complement strand
ATGGAGTCCTATCTGAGAATACTGTTCTCCTCTCCTAACCGCCGATTGGTGTTCATGAAGTCTCGTGCCAACTCTTTTTGAGGTTTCCCCTACATAGTTGGCAGGGCAGTCCTTACATGTAATCCTGTAGATTGCTTCAGACTTGTCCATGACGGAGAGGGAGTCTTTTATCCTCATCATCGCTGCCCTTAAGGTTTGAGTTATTCGGGTTTTAAAACCCGAATAACTAAAGACCTACATACAAACACCCGCGAAAACCTCAGAAAACATATATATATATATAGGAAATATCACACATCTTTGTTGTACTCCTTGCTCAGTAATGAACTGCTGGCTAGGAATTTCATTTATTTTCACACATTCTTTACTTCTGTCATATACTTTATCACTCATCACATTCAGCAACCAAATTCAACTTTCTATATTTGTGCTAAATATTCCGTGATTCATGCCTTTTCACTTTGTCTAAATCATCAGAGTATTATAAACTTATTTTATAATAAACGTTTACTTATCTTTTTCAGTGCTGAAGAATACTTTTCTGGTCTGCCCAGAAAAGCTGGTCTGTCCAGCTTTTAGTCACTTTTTTTTCAGTGTCACTACCTACACTCTTCTGTTAAAGTTCCATCAAATATGTTGTCAAAACATTGCCAACAAATGAATCTGCCTGTAGTTTATGTAGTAACTCTTGGTACTTTTCTTTTTGTATAGAGAAATATACAAAACATCAATCTGTAATTCATACAGATTAAGCAATTCCTGTAGAAGGACTCTGGAAGCAAATCATAATGATCTATGCTAGCAGATTGGTCCCTTTTCATGTTTTTTTTTTACTATACATAGCAACAATTCCACTCTTTGACATATCACTTTCATTCTAAATACTCCTCCCATTTTTCCCTCACTACAATTTCATTCTAAGCCATTTCATCTTTTTTATTTTAAATTCTATTTACTCTGGTAGAGGCTTTTAGTCAACCTTCTTCACTCTCTTCCAAAAAATTATATTTCTATCAAAACTTATCTACATTTTCTCTGCCTCTTTTTAATCTTAACCATTTCTTGATTTTCTTGACAATCAGTTTCTCATTATACATTATATATACTACCTTTCTCTCATCTTCACTTTCTGCATCAGTCCTTATTTCATATTCACGCTTCTTATATTTTTTTTACAATATATCCACTTTTCCACTCTTTCGGGAGATTAATCTACCTTCCATTTTTTATACATTTTTTTCTCTCTGGTCATTCTTCATTATACTGACTACTTACTTTCTTTCCCTTTCCTTCCATATTGATTTTTTTCTACCTTAATATTGCAAGTATTGCTTTGCTTATCTCTCACTTTGAAAACACTTCATCATTTTTGTACCTTATACACTCAAATGTCTACTCTTTTAGAATTATATTTGTTACTTTGTATGATGTGTGCATGAAGAATCTTATTTTAAAACTATATGTTCAAAACAAGTAGATTTTTTCTAATCAGATGCTCATTAAATTGGCACTATTCTCATTTATTCTGGGCTCTCCAAATGCCTAATCTAGAATGCTTTCCCAAAATGTACATCTTATTCTTCCATTATTGCCACTTATAATATGCGAGGGGTCCCCAACCTAGGGTCCATGGCCCAGTACCGGGCTGCAGCCTTTTGGCCACCGGGGCCCAGGAATAGCTAGTGAGCCCCGCCCCACTCGCGGTAGCACTGCTGTGTGGGCACTAGCAGCTCCATTTGTGCATGTGCGGGAATGCTAGCACTGCTGCCAGTGTCATGTGGGCACCAGCCACCCATTTGTGCATGCACACGGGCACTAGCGTGTGTGCCGTGGGCA
>NW_015412749.1:0-1836 GCF_001527695.2 Protobothrops mucrosquamatus | reverse complement strand
GAGGATATATATCTTATCTGTTGGGTGAGGCACCCGGTCTACCAAATATAAATCAGTCTGTTCTGCGTTTTGCTCCAATCTAGGAGCCTGAAAAACATGCTCCTAGATTGGAGCAAAACGCAGAACAGACTGATTTATATTTGGTAGACCGGGTGCCTCACCCAACAGATAAGATATATATATATATATATCTTATATATAAAAACGGCTGAATCCCACCACTGGTAATAGGCACCTTGGATGCCATGCCAAAACAACCAGACACCACTTAAATACCTTCGTTCTTGAAGCAGTTTCACAGAATGCTCTACCACGGCCTCCGAAAACTGTAGAAACCTGTTCGTGTGGTGATTTTTGAAGGCTGGGGAGGACACGCAACTTCCAGAGGGACCAGAGCCTGCACAAGAGCACACTCCATTCTTACACACCCTCTGAAAATGCAGGCTTTCAAGAATAGCTGTTGCCAAGTATTGGCAAACGTCGGTGTGTCACTCCAAACATGGTGGCATGTCATCTTTGACACATATCATAGGTAATCTGTCGGTGTCCTAGGTTCTTCGGAAGAACTGGCAAAAATGTGACATCACATTATTGTCCTATAATAACAGGGACAAATGGCTCTGTTTTATGAACAAGATTTTCAGCTTTTCCATCTTCTATATGGGTAGTCCTCGACTTACGACCACAAAACTTTGAGCCCAAAATTTTATGTTGCTAAGCAAGACATTTGTTGTGAGTTTTGCCCCATTTTACAACCCCTTCTGTGCCACAATTGCAGTTGTTAAGTTAGTAACATGATTGTTAAGTAAATCTGGTTTCCCCATTGACTCTGCTTGTTAGAAGGTCACAAAAGGGAATCACATGATCCTGGGACATCATAAATAGGAGCCAGTTGCCAATTGTCTGAATTTTGATCATGTGACCATAGGGATGCTGCAACGGTCATAAGTGTGAAAAATGGTCATCAGTCACTTTTTCAGTGCTGTTATAATTTTGAACAATCACTAGGCGGATGGTTGTAAATCGAGAACTACCTGTATATATTTAAAACTACGATCTGGAAATATTCTGGTTGCATGTAATATTAGTTTGCCATTTGCATGAATGTCACAGGGTTAATAATCTCATGGTATGAGAAAGGGTTAAAAAAAATTGTGATTAAAATCTCTGTTAAGCTTGTCCTAGCTGGAAGGCATTCTTTGCATAGCTTTGCAGAGAGCATAATTTTCCCCTCAAAAAGATGAAATCAGGAAGAAGTCTACCAGAAAAGACATCTTCTTGCTTTTAAAGGAGCTGTGTTTACATGCTGGAAGCAGAATTTCTCCTCTTAAGCTCTGACTTCATGATTCAGATATAAATATGTTACTCAAGACAATGGCTTGCAAAGTGCCAGGCAGACCTTCTTATGAACCCATCACGGATTCCTTTTCTTTCTATTTGAAACATTCATTAAAAGGAGCTGCGTCCACATATGTGCACTTGACCAAATGGAAAAAAAATGTTATTAGACTCTTCAGTCTACTAAAGTATGTTTTTTCAGGCATATTCGCGCACACTCCTGCTTTTGAAAAAAATAAGCAGGCTTTTTCAAATTGCCTATTTGGGTATGTTATATTCAAGAAGTTTACATCTGAGCAAACTGCAGAACCAGATCCCCTTACATGCTCTATTTGTTTCTCCCACCATCACTAAAATGAAACACACACCTTCTCTTCCACTTTCTGGAAGTCTACACTGTGATGTGCCGCATTTGCACATTACTAATGTAATTCCCTTCCATTTTTGTATTATTCTGCCTTCTCTCCCTCTCTCTCTCTCTCTCTCTCTCTCTCTCTC
>NW_015412748.1:0-1836 GCF_001527695.2 Protobothrops mucrosquamatus | reverse complement strand
GAGAGAGAGAAGAAGAAGAGAGAGAGAGAGAGAGAGAGAGAGAGAGAGAGAGAGAGAGAGAGAGAGAGAGAGAGAGAGAGAGAGAAAGAAAGAAAGAAGGAAGGAAGGAAGGAAGGAAGGAAGGAAAGAAAGAAAGAAAGAAAGAAAGAAAGAAAGAAAGAAAGAAAGAAAGAAAGAAAGAAAGAAAGAAAGAAAGAAAGAAAGAAAGAAAGAGGGACAACTCCAAACTGCTCTAGACCTGGAAATTTCAGATTGGCTAAAGCCTCTGTATTATCTTCAAGGGGAGCCCTCTAAAGTCTGCTAAAGTGTAATCAATCAAGATTATGCTCTGGGATTAGTAGGCAACCTTTCCTCTCTAATATGACAGGAGGCCATTGTAAAAACTGTATCACTTCTACATACCGGTAGTCCTTGACTTATGACCATTCATTTAGAGACCATTAGAAATTACAACAGCACTGAAAAAAAGTGACTTATCACCATTTTTCACACTTACGACCATTGCAGCCGTTTTGTGATCAAATTTCAAAAATCTCATATTTATGATGTATTGCAGTGTCCAGAGCTCACGTGATCCCGTTTTGCAGCCTTCTGACAAGCAAAGTCAACAGGAAGCCAGATTCACTTAACAACCGTGTGATTAACTTAACAACTGTAGTGATTCACTACAGTGCCAAGAAAGGTCGTCAAAAAGCAGCAAAACTCACTCAAGAGCTGTCTTGCTTAATAACAGAAATTTGGGGCTCAACTGTAGTCGTAAGTCGAGGATTACCTGTAGGTGTGTGTGTGTGCATGTATATATGGACGCCTCTGCCTTTGTGCTTCTGTGTGCACGTGTGTGTAAAATCAACCTTTTGATCGCAGCTTATTTGCTGTATTCTCCCCCCACCCTCCTCTTTTCTTTTCTTTTCTTTTTTCTTTTTTTTTGTTCCTAGAGGGGAAAATATTCAGAAGTAATTGTGGAAAGAAAAAGACATTTTCACCAAGTGGGTCTCAATTATCGCATCAACAGCCATATTCTCGTGTGTAAATTGTCTTTTTTATATATATTAAGAAATGCCCTCGAGTGGATGAACTCTCTTTGGGATTGTTCCAAATGAAATATCTTATTTTCTTGAAAGAATGATGGTCTCTGGGGAAGAGAATTGCCAAGAGTTGTAAGAAAAGCAAGGTGTTGCAATGTAATGTAACATTATGATTTAAAAGTGTTAAAGTGACTGATTATCATTTTTACTTAAGCATTGTGTATGCTCTCTCTCTCCTTTCGATGCAGGCCTGAAATAAACTACGAGATAGCTTTACAAATGGGAGACGGGGTATTTCTAGACAAACGTTGTCAGCCTTAGGCTTCTCCATAAATTTGTCTGCAAGCATAATTGTAAATATATCTCCTCATGTTTGGAACTATTACAATATGCATTGGGTTGTTTGTGTGGTGTTTTATCCACGTATATCAAAATACGCAATTCAGGAATTGCTCGCAGAAGCAAGAGAGTTGGGCGAGAAAGGTTACATTTTTTGATAGTCCTGGAAAAGTGTTGCAAATGCACAAATGCTTATGAGAAACCCTAAAGTATTGTAAAGATTAATTCTTCATATCTCAAATAATTTAGACCAGGGGTCCCCAATCCCTGGGCTGCAGCCCACTGAAGATGCTACAGCCTACAACAGCCAACAGAGGACTTAGGACCCATGAAAGAATAAGTATATTTTGGTGGGACAGAGGTTTATTTTGAAAGAAACTGCCAACCAAATCATTTTCTTTATCTTCACTTTAATCAAAACTGGGTAGTTTAGAAGCGTCTAAAAAGCAGATTGTGGAGATGCTATTTTTTT
>NW_015412747.1:0-1836 GCF_001527695.2 Protobothrops mucrosquamatus | reverse complement strand
GCCAACAGGCGGAACATGAAGGCGCCGCAGGTTGCCGAGAAGAAGCCCCTCCAGTAGTCCCGGACGGCGAAGTGGGAGGACACGACCTCGATGCTGAAGAGGACCCCTGGGGGAGCAGCAAGAGGGGGGAGGGCAGAGTCAGCCCCGCATCTATGAGTCTGGCCCCTCCCTGGCCCCCAATCTGCCTTGGACTCCCTTGGCGAAGGGGACTTGGCCAGAAACGGAAGCGAGGTCTTACCGCTGATGGGTGCCCCAAAGACGGTGGCCACGCCCACGGCCGCTCCTGCCACCAGCATCTCGTTCTGCTTGCTCTTATTCTAGGCCGATGGAAAGGCAGGCTGAGGCGGCTGCCCAGTCCCCCCGCCCCCCCAGGCAGGGGTCCCAGGAACCCAGCGGGGCCCTCTTCGGCCCCCCTCTAGCCAGCCACAGGGTCCTCAGCTGCCCCTGGGGTGCAGCCTAGCCCTCCTCAGCCGTACCTCGTACTCCCCAGAAACGCTGGCCCGGATCTTGCCCAGGTAGGCGGCGAGCATGCTGGAGAGGTGAACAAAGGGTCCCTGCAGAAGCCGGGTAGGAGGAAGAGGAAAATAATAATAATAATAATAATAATAATAATAATAATAATAATAATAATAATAATAATAATAATAATAATAATAATAATAATAATAATAATAATAAAGTTGGAAGGGACCTTGGAGGTCATCTAGTCCAACCCCCTGCTCAGGCAGGAAACCCTATGCCATTTCAGACAATCTCTTCTTAAAAACTTCCAGTGTTGGAGCATTCACCACTTCTGCAGGCAGGTTGTTCCACTGGTTAATTGTTCTAACTGTCAGGAAGTTTCTCCTTAGTTCCAGATTGCTTCTCTGCTTGGTTAGAATAGAATAGAATAGAATAGAATAGAACAGAGTAGGAACAGAGCTGGAAGGGACCTTGGAGGTCATCTAGTCCAACCCCCTGCTCAGGCAGGTAACCCTATATACCATTTTTGACAAATGGCTGTCCAGTCTCTTCTTAAAAACCTCCAGTGTTGGAGCAATTCACCGCTTCTGGAGGCAGGTGGTTCCACTGGTTAATTGAGGACCAGAAAGGCTCAGAGGAGGGAGAGCTGGCCAACCAAGGGCCCCTCCATCCCAATAATGGTCTCTCCCAGCAGCCCCCCCCCCAAGTGAGAGGCTCGTCTCCTGACCTCAGCTGGACCTTGAAGGTCTCTAGGAAGGAGATTGCCCCCCCCCCCCGTCTATATTCACCCAGATTGCTGGACTGACCCTGGCGGGGTCTTCAACCCCTCAGCTCCTTCCTGGCCTGAAGGGACCCAGACCCATTTTCCCCCTTGGGCTCGGGCACCTTCAGCACCAGCTCTTTTTAAGGAGGAGGTGGGCCAGACCAGACAGATCTGGGGCAAAAGCAGCAGCCGAACCCTCCCCGTCCAGACACCCAACTTCCTGTCTCTAGAACCGCCCCTCAGGACACATTTCCCTCCCAAACCACCACAGCTTCCTTTCTGTGTCCCAAGGCTGACACACACACACACACACACCAGACCATGGAGGCGCTGCTCGGAGGCGAGAGACACCGCCCCACAGCCCACCCGCTGGATACGTACCACTTTTCCGAGGAAGAGGGTGCTCCCGCAGGCCAGCGTGCAGGTCAGCCCCACGACTTTGGCCCCAAAGTTCTCAATGGCCAGGTATTCCTCCAGGATGACGCCAGTCAGGATGGTCTTGAGTTCAGGGATCCCGGAGCCTGGCAGAGAGGGGCAGAGGGATCTCTCCAGCACTTCTGTCCGCCTCGCAGGACTTCCCAGGCTGCTCCCGCCGCCCAAACCCCAACAGG
>NW_015412746.1:0-1836 GCF_001527695.2 Protobothrops mucrosquamatus | reverse complement strand
TTCCAGGTTCTGGACCGCTCTTTTGAAACACCAGGAAGTTGATTCACAGAGCTATGGGAGGGTACCTGCAAGGTTAAACCATTTAAATCTTGGGGGAACCCAGAAGATAATTCTCTTGCTCAGAAAAATTGTGCAATAGGAAGTTTATTTTATTATTTATTATTATTATTATTTATTAAATTTATATACTGCCCTATCTTCCTTACGGGACTCAGGGCGGTGAACAGGCGATACTAAAAACCACGATAAATATACACAAGTTTCTGTTGTAAAATCAAATTAAATAACAGGCCTGCTCTAAAAACACCCCATACAAAACCCCCACTGAAACATAATCAAACTACGCCAGGCCGGCCGCACGGAATAGATGGGCCTTCAGGGCTCGGCGAATGTATTTAATTGTGAACTTTATATACTGCCCATCTCACTATCATTTGTGTGTCAACGCTACTAACATTGGATGTTTTTGCATTGACAACAGATGGAAATGTAGCCATCTTTTACCTTTTCCTTTTAGAGTTAGATGATGTTGGGAGGGGGGATGTGAACGAGAGTCCAGCTAGACATAACAACACCAAACCTAGCGTGAGAAACAAGGTTATTGTAACCAGAGCTGATAAGGAATTGGCGGGCTGGAGAACTGGAGAGGAAGCCCCCGCTTCAAGCTAATTGGGGAATGTGATTTATGACAGTTAATTGGAGGAGGGAATTGTGCTTTGATACTATGTGCTCAGGGGAGGGGTATTCAGTTTTTGGCTTTGATTATGCAGTGCCGATGTTATGTTACTCAAAATAAAGATTCTTTAAGGTAAACAATGCCTCGAAGTTCTTCTGAAGAGTTTCATCTGTCGGAACCATGACATTGTGTTTATATTATGTTCATCTCAGTTGTCATTCATGCAGCAATGTTTTAAATATAGTGGTCCCCAAAGGACTAGATGTATGTGCTACGGGGTCCTTGGTGCTCTCTGAGCTTGATTGTTTTCTTGCAGACGTTGCATTTCCAAACTAGGCAACCTCATCAGTGCTAGTGAGTGTGAATGAATGAATGAGCAACCCCCACTTTCATTAGCACTGATGATGTTACCTTGATGGGTAATTAAATGCCTACAAGAAAACAACCAAGCTCAGAGAGCACCAAGGACTCCAAAATCCAGAAAGATTGGTGTTTAGTTAAATTCTCATTCCACATATATAAACAGTAAAATAAATTCCCAGTGATAATTTTGCAAGTCTGATCAATTAAAACTTCCTTCCTCAAAAATAGACTGTTTAGCTAATGAAATTCTTGGTGGCCTATCTTTATGTGTACATTTCCTCAATAGCCTGAATAAAATATTTATTTAGAATTAATAATAGAATGCCTCTTAAAATATAAATCAATCAAAGGCTAATATTCATTTCAATAGGATTAATCTTACCCAAGCAACTTGATAGAATTTTAATCCATTTTAATATCCACAGCAGTTTTATCTATAGCATTTCACATATTGATTTCCACATATTTTGGCATGTTTCAGTAGTAGATACAATCCTAAAAGTCTAATAAGTTATAAAACTCAGCATTTCACATTGATGTAGTAATGTCACAAATCCAAAATGAAATAAATTCAATTTTTACATGTATTTATTCATTCAATTCAATATATATGCCTGCCTAACTTGCAGAAGTGAGTCTGAGTGAGCAACACTGTTTAAAACAATAATATAATTAATAACTAGTAACAATAATAACAATAAGATAAAGTAAAATCCAACCAGCAAAGTAAAACAAAAAAGTAATTAATCTTATGAACTGAATAGTTATCAAATTGTGGAAACACCCATATCAGTTTA
>NW_015412745.1:0-1836 GCF_001527695.2 Protobothrops mucrosquamatus | reverse complement strand
TTCATTTATACCCCGCCCTTCTCCCGGAGGACTCAGGGCGGCTTACAGCCAGTTTAAAACAATCCCACATAAATACCAAATACAAATCTAAAATAATTAAGAATAAATATTTGAATTGGCCGCTCTATTAAAATGTTGTTAAAACCAATTAAAATACCCCCTAGGCCAGTCCTGCCTGCTGAAACAGCCAAGTCTTGAGGGCGCGGCGGAAGGAGGGGAGATTGGCCGCTTTCTGCCCCAAGAAGCGACGAGGGGCGTCTGTGACGGAGCTTGTCCTGAGACTGCCATCGGCTCCCCTATCGGGAAACGGCTCACGCCCGACCTGAAAGGCCTTTTGGGTCGGGCGTCCCGCACCTCCGAGCCACACCCTTCTGATGCTGCCCACGGACCCCCAAAACATTTGATCTTGGAGGCGCACCTGATTCTTCCTAAGTTGCCCAAGGGGATTCCTGTCCATACGTTGATTGACTCTGGGGCCACTACGAACTTTATAGACGCAGCATTCATGGCTCAATGGGCGATTCCCCAATGCCCCGTGGATCCACCGATGTTAGTGGAGACCATTGATGGTCAAGTGCTTCGGTCTGGGCCAATTAAGGCTGCCACGCAACCGCTATGTATGGCCATCAGTACCCATGAGAAGGCCATCCAGTTTTATATCACCTCAGACCTGCATTTTGGGAATGGCGTGGCTTCGAGCGCATGACCCACAGATTTATTGGTCACAGAACTTGGTCACCTTTCCAAGCTTGCAGTGCATGGACCACACCTGCCACATCTGTGCCGGTCAGGTAGAGGGGCCCATGGGGGTCTCCTTACCCTCTGAATTGGCGGATTATGCTGATGTGTTCAGCGAGACGGAGGCAGATCAATTGCCCCCGCAGAGGCCCTATGACTGCCCCATTGACTTAGTCCCTGACGCGCCTCTCCCAGTGGACCGTTTGTATTCCATGTCGGACCCCGAGTTGGCCGCATTGCGAGACTTTTTGGACAAGAATTTGGCCCGGGGTTTTATTCGGCCCTCGTCCTCGCCGGTGTCCGCACCCGTACTCTTCGTCAAGAAAAAGTCCGGTGAATTGCAGCTGTGCTGTGATTATCGGAAATTGAATGCCATCACGGTGCGCAACCGATACCCGCTGCCCCTCATCCCCGAACTCTTGGACCGGCTCCGTGAGGCAAAGATCTTCACAAAACTGGACTTGCGTGGAGCTTATAACCTTGTCAGAGTTCGGTCGGGTGATGAGTGGAAGACGGCGTTTGGTACTCGGTACGGGCACTTCGAGTACACGGTGATGCCATTTGGCCTGACTAACGCCCCTGCCGTGTTCCAGCACTTTATGAACGATATTTTCCGGGACTTGTTAGATCAGTTCGTTGTGATATACCTGGACGACATCCTGATCTATTCCCCATCACGAGAGGTGCATCATCAGCATCTTCGTCAGGTCCTGCAGCGGCTCCGAGAACATCGGCTGTATGCTAAATTAGAGAAGTGTCAGTTCTACAAGACGACTATAGAGTTCTTGGGTCACTGTATTTATCCTGAGGGCATCACCATGGAGCCGAGTAAAGTTGAGTCTTTGCAGAGTTGGCAACCCCCACGTCGTGTGAAGGATGTCCAGCGACTTCTTGGGTTTGCCAACTATTACCGGACTTTCATCCCCGGGTTTGCTACCATGACAGCCCCCCTTACTCGGCTCCTGCAGAAAAAGACTCGGTTCCAGTGGGACGCTCCAGAACAACGGGCTTTCCAGGCTTTGAAGGAAGCCTTCATGAAGGAGCCCATCCTGAAGCATCCTGACCCGCAACGGCCATTTGTCGTGGAGGCGGATGCCT
>NW_015412744.1:0-1836 GCF_001527695.2 Protobothrops mucrosquamatus | reverse complement strand
CAGGCAGGACTGGCCTAGGGGTATTTTAGAGGGGTTTTAAATTAAATTTTTAGTAGAAGCGGCCAAATTTGAATAGTTATTTTTAATCTTTTTTAAATTTTGTATTGTACTGTACCATTGTTTTAAACTGGCTGTAAGCCGCCCTGAGTCCTCCGGGAGAAGGGCGGGGTATAAATTTAATAAAATCACAAATCACAAAAATCACAAAACATTTTTCACCTGCCTTCAGTCAGTGATATCATGGGTGATAAAATAACTATCATGGCAGTAATAAGCTAAATACTATGTGTTATGATCAACAACAACACTAACACTGCCACTATAATAATGGCATTTTGCAATTTTAAGTACCTTCAAGGAGAAAACAAGAAATGGGTGAGTGGGCCGTTTGTTTTAATGATTTCTACATAGGTAACTGATGTTGTGTGTTGAAGCAGAAATGGAAGGTCTCCTGTAACATACTGTAAAAGACTATTTTGTGAGATAATCTTTTGTGGGGTATAGCAGACATAAAGAAATGCAGGCATAAAGAAACGAAGAAAACCAGTAATAGAAGGTCATCATTGGATACAAACTGTGAAAAAACTGGGAACTGCTTGCTAGAAATGGTATACCTCTGTGTCAAAGAAAGCATAGTGACCAATAAAGCAAATTTCTCAAAAGGAAAAAACTACCCCCATGGAATTATTGTTAGTTATGCTACCAAATTCTCCAAATTGTTTTATGCTGTGGGCATGCTATTGTCCACCTGCCCAAAATATTAGGAGTGACCCTGAAATGGAGAATTTAATCAGGGAGGCATCCCAAAAGACATACTGTGTAAACGGAGGTAATATCAATTGTCGTAATAGAAAAGAAGCAACATTTTTTCACTTCTAAGGATGGACCTGAATCCCTTTCTACAGGATAGGACACATTTATACAGCACACAAGATATAGTAAGACATATACAGTAAGTGTTTCACTGACCACAAACACAATCCCAATACTGTCGAACTTTATTTAAATGTCACAGGGAAAATGTGCAGAAAATCCAGCATATGTCAGAATTTTTTTTAAAAGGGGGGGGGGACAAGTAAAAAGGAAACAAAATGGAGAGTGAAAACTCTTGAGATTAATCGTGTTGGGCTCAACATCACAATTTGTTTGTTTACGAACTTTATTTGCCGCCCATCTCATATCCAATGACTCTGGGCGGCTATAATAGTATAGATTGAATGTAAATTGCAGGTCAAACACTATCACCATCCCCAAGAGGATAGCCACACAATTAATAGGCAGTGTTGAGGAAGCTCTGACTTTAGATTCCTTTAGATTAGAGATGGGCAACTGAAGGTCTATGTCCACATGTAATGATTATACCTTACTCGTATCCTGAAACTCCCAAAACTATTTCCATCAAAACTTAACAGTAAAGTTCTGAATTTCAAAAACACACTTTTGAGTAGGAGGAGCTGGTGGGTTTATTGGTGGAAAGGGTAGCAATTTGATTTCTAGAACCTTCTATTCCCATTCCCATTCTCTTAGTCTCCCTCAAAAAGAAACAAACAAAAGCAGGTAAAAGAAATGCAGCATGGCTCTTCTGCTGATACTACTACGTCACCAGATATCTTTTTTGCAGCCCTATAGAAACTGGGAAGTTTTAATTCCTCAGTTCTGTTTTAGAAAATGGATGCCTTACTCAAAAAAGAAAAAAGAAAATGAAAAGCTTCAAATTCAGAGATTATAATCATTTCAGTATTAGTTGCTGGGAAACACTAGTGAGAAAGCATTATTTCATTCTGTTTTATTAGTGAGCTTCACAAAAGCATCAAGTTGGTCTCTGTGAAAGGAATA
>NW_015412743.1:0-1836 GCF_001527695.2 Protobothrops mucrosquamatus | reverse complement strand
CTCTCAACAATCTGGGTCCTCATTTTACCGACCGTGGAAGGATGGAAGGCTGAGTCAAACTTCAGCGAGTGAGAATCGAATTGCCAAACTGCTGGCAGCTGGCAGTCAGCAGAATTAGTTTGCAGTACTGCACTCTAACTCGTGCGCTACCAAGGTAGAGTAGAGTAGAGTAGAGTAGAGTAGAGTAGAGTAGAGTAGAATTCTATTCTATTCTATTCTATTCTATTCTATTCTATTCTATTCTAATCTAGTCTAGTCTAGTCTAGTCTATTCATCTAACTACACCACCAAATGCATTATTCCTGCTGAAGTTGTACATAGACAGCTTCGCACGAGGGACCCATGTCACCCCATTTTGAACCCCCCCATACCTATAACCATCCCAGTGCCTTCTCTTCTGCTTACTGGGCAGGAATACAGGAAACTCTTGGAGGGAGATGAAAGCGTCAGGCCTGCTTTTGCATGAAATCTTAACTCCTGTGAAACTATGACATTTAAAGAATAGTAACTCTGATCTGTCTCTTTCAGAGAGAGTGGATTTAAGTTGCAGTGGGTTGATGACACTCATGCCCTCGGGATCTTTTCCAGTTTGGCAGCAGGTAATTTTGCCTTTGTGTGTGTGTGTGTGTGCGTGTGTGTGTGTGCGTGTGTGTGTCCGTACGTGTGTATGCAGCCTATTTTCTTGTTTTCTCCCTCCTGTGGTTGGTGGATGGAAGCTTGAATGGGTAAAAACGACTTCGTTGGGGGCCACGATAATCACACAGTGCTGGGATTTGGGAGGTAGGGATTTCATTAGCAGCTTTGTATCTTCAAGTATCTTGAGGGACTGTCGCAAAGAAAAGGAGGTTGATTTGTTCTCTAGGGCACCAGAGGGCAGGACAAGAAGTAATGGGTGGAAACTTATCAAAGAGAGATCCACTCTAGAATTGAGGACAAATCTCCTGAGAACAATTAGTCAGTGGAAAAGCTTGCCTCCTGGAATTGTGGGTGCACAATTGCTGTGAGTTTTCTGAACAACTATTTGGCAGGGATGGTGTAAAGCAGGGGTCTGCAACCTTGACAACTCTTAAGGCTTGTGGACCTCAGCTCCCAGAATTCCTCAGCCAGGGAGGGAGGGGGGGAGGGAGGAAGGAAGGAAGGAAGGAAAGGAAGGAAGGGAGGGAGGGAGGGAGGAAGGAAGGAAAACAAAGAGAAGGAAGGAAGGAAGCTGTGGTGGTAACAGTGGTTAGAATACAGTATTGCAGGCTAATTCAGCTCACTGCCAGGAATTTGATCCGCACCAACTCAAGGTTGACTCAGCCTTCCATCCTTCCGAGGTCGGTAAAATGAGGACCCGGATTGTCGGGCAATATGCTGACTCTATAAACTGCTTAGAGAGGGCTGTAAAGCACTGTGAAGCGGTATATAGGTCTAAGTGCTATTGCTACATTAGTCAGGAGACCACAGCGTTAGTAAAAAGTAATGCTTTGGCTGCCGACAATTGCCCCCCAAGACAACCTCCCATAAAGAATTCTCTTCTATGAGACCACCTCATTGAGTTCAAAAGCATCTGCTGTGAATCGGTGTCTCAAAGGATTCTCTCTCGTTGTTCAGCATCTCAAGCCCTGGAACAGAACTATACCTCCGTCAAGATCCGGCCTCTGATCCATGGAGCAAGACAGTCGAAAATCAAGGCACTTCAGCGGCCAAGTAAGATATGTAATCAGTTTGGCACAGCTCCTCCTGAAAGCAGTGGCAGACCTGTTTGACTTTTATGCAAGCAGTCTCAGTCTCTCTCTCTCTCTCTCTCTCTCTCTCTCTCTCTCTCTCTCTCTCTCTCTCTCTCTCTCTGTGTGT
>NW_015412742.1:0-1836 GCF_001527695.2 Protobothrops mucrosquamatus | reverse complement strand
AGAGAACAGCTGGGTGGCATAACTGGCTTTCTTGAACTGTGAATGTAAACCTTTATTGACTCTTAGAGTTATATGTGTGAAACTGCTTCTCTATCTCTAGATTTGAGGAATATTGGTCACTATATGATATGTTAAAATAGCTTGGATTATAAAATCTTGCTTGATAAACAACTTTTACTAGAAAGACTATTTATAAACACGTGAAAGAGATGGATGAAGACCAGGAAAAGATTCTTTCCACATTGAAAGCAATACATGAAACCATTCTTTCAGCTTGTGATAAAATAAGACCTAACATAAAAGATCGAGACGCCAGCTTAGATACACAAACCCAAACTTTGACTACAACCAAAGAACCTACAATGCAGAAGATAACAGAAGAAGTGGAACAATCAAATATAAAGACAGAGGACTCAATTGACCAACAAATACAGCTAATGGAAAATCCAGAAAAGGAAGTGACAACACTGAAAATAGAAATGACTTTCTATATAAACCAGAAGAAATTTGAAAAAGAAGAACAGATTGAATGGAAGGCAAACATATCAGGCCAAGCATGGGGAATTGGAATAACCGGGAGACAACCTAACGACTACAAATGGGCTAGTCCTTCCAAAAAAATGGCAATTAAATGGTCTCCTTTATTTCAAATAACGTATATAATTATAGAGATTTATTTGATGATTTAAAAGCACTGATATGGAAGCCTAGTTGGCAAAGGAAGAAAGCCAGAGTAAGGTTGAAGAAAATTGGGGTTTTGACTTATTAGAGGGGGTTTCACATTATTAATTAGAGGGTTTAAGGGTGAAGTTGAGATAAGGGGAATTCTGGTCATTAGATTTAAAATACTTTAAAGGCTTATAAATATTAGAAAGAAGGTTTTGCATTAAAACATGAAGCTGGCTCTGTATGTAGAACAAGATAGGAAATGTTAGAAATAATTGGAAAATTCTACAAGGATCAAGATGACTCAAAAGTAACCACACCCATGAAAGAGGAAATGCCACATATCCTAGCGGAGGAAGTATCAAGTGCCATAAAATCAATGAAAAATGGCAAAGCTTCAGGAAATGACTATGTTATGGTTGAAATGCTGAAATCTGGCAGTCACAGTTTACATAAGATACTAGCAAAACTATACTCGAGATTCTTCAGAGAAGAAAAAATACCCAATGCATGAAAAAATGCTAAAGTGATTCTTAGACACAAGAAAGAGGCCCAAGATGATTTAAAGAACTATCACCCAATAAGCCTCCTTTCTGTCATCTACAAGGTTTTCACCAAAATAATAGCAAAAAGAATATTGAGAACATTAAATGATGCATAGCCAAAGGAGCAGGCAGGGTTCAGAAGTGGCTACAACATAATGGATCACATCCAGGTGGCTCAGCAAGTCATTAAAAGGCACAACAAGTACACCATGTCTCTGTGCATGGCTTTTTTCTTTTCTTTTTTTAATTTTTATTATTTAAACCAACAAAAGAAAACATAACACACATATATACACAGTATATATTTTAACAGCAATTTCGTAACAGTAATCTTCTATTATTTACATTTCCCCCCTTATTCTTCTTTAGAATATTTGTCCTTGTTGCCCCATTATTTCTTATTTGCATTTTTCTTCCTTTATACAATATTATACACACATTTTCCACTTTTAACCTTTCCACATTTATTCTCTCTTATTTCTACTCTCCAGCCAGTCATACCACTTGTTCCATATTAAATAGTATTCTGTGTCTTCCTTTTCTTTTATCTCTTTTGTTAATTTGTCCATCTCAGCACAGTCCAGGATTTTCTTTATCACTTCTTCCTCTGATGGTATATTCTCAT
>NW_015412741.1:0-1836 GCF_001527695.2 Protobothrops mucrosquamatus | reverse complement strand
GTTATTCCAGCTTGCAGGACTGGCCTAGGGTAATTTTTAGGGGGGTTTTAATTATATTTTAATTCGACAAATATTTAATATTCTTTTTAATTAATTTTAAATTTGTATTGTCTTGTATGTATTTTAAATAGATTGTCAGCCGCCCTGAGTCCTACGGGAGAAGGGCGGGATATAAATTCAAATATAAATAAAAATAAAATATGGGAAAGGTTATGCATGCTTGCCAACATCTTACATAATGTACCAAAAGAAGCAGTAATTGTTTTGTCCATCATAAATTAGAATGTTATTGATAGTCACTACACAGTCACTCCTTTCTCTGGCTTACCACAGTACTAAGGATGGATATTAACAACTGATTGTAAAATAATGTTTTTTTCCAAAAACACTGCATTTAAATTTTCAAATTTTCCATTCAAATCCCATTTTATCACCAATTTGTGATATAGTAAGCATTCACTATAAGCCTCTGTATCTTAGTGTCACTGGGTCCTGATTTTTTCCAGGCTTTCCAGAATAACTAGATGCTGCATTTTCTGAGTTGTAGACAACTGTAAGACTCTTCTTTTCAAATCATTGCCATCATTGCCATTATCCACAAATCAGCCCAAGATTAACTAACACTAGTTCCATGTTCATTGGTTTAAAAAACATCAACAACTCCCAGCTCCCAATACATAATGTATTGAAATAATAACTAGAGTCAATTATATAAAATGCCAGTCTTTTTCCATCTCTGTCCCTTAACTGTTCTTTTAACATACATTAAGTTAATGTAAGTATTCCATTCTAACTTCACCAGTTATTCGTTCATTTTCTGTTTTATAACAATAAAAGGAATTTCCTTTAAGCAACTCAATATAGTATGTGTCTATTTCTGTTTCAGCCTGGGTCAAGAGGAGAAAAAATGTGATAAACTTAAAGGCATAGACATGTATTGCTAGGCACAATAATAAATGATGCAAAAATGCTAACCTTTTTCTAAAAATGTATTGTATATAAAACAATTATATTACTCTAGAAGAATTCATCTTAGTAAATGAATATCAACTATTCATGCACATATGTACTCCATGCCAAAGACATCAATGCAATTTATTCTTGTATTTATATTTGATAAAGTCAATATTTCTTTTTGCTGAGTCTTCAGCAGCAACTTTTGGACATTAATGAATTAGGGATCCATTCATGCTCCATCAATTCAGTTGCAAAATTTCAACAGTCATCATGTAAATGAATATTAATAAGAACTGTTTATGCCAAATTATCTTGCAATTGACATGTCCCACTATAGGGATAGCTGATTGACTGGCTCTAGAATGGAAAGACCAAGCCATATAATTGAGAGAGAGAGAGAAAAGCTGGAGGATTCTACTTCTGGAACTGATATACCTTAGGTTGATCTACAAGAAAACTTGAAGAATGAAACTTGGCCACTTAGACAAGACAATTTTAAAGATATTTTAAGTCTTCTCATGAATAATAGAATTTGCATCAATCTATCTCATCTAGCACCAGGACTATTGCTTCTCTTTTAAGCTATCCACAAAGAAGACCAGTTGTACATCTGAAGGCATAGATGTTTGTGATGAGAGGCAAGAGAGGATAAATAACAAAACATGTGCCACTTCCGGACTTTCATACCAGTGTACAACATGATACAAATATGAAATATTTGGGCTGGCATTCTGATTGCATAATGTACATTCCATCATTTCTTCATTATTGCAGTTTATGCTGGATCCTAATGTCTAAATGTCACCCTGAAGTGAGGGTATTTTGTCCATCAGAATCTTTGCTAACTTTCAGTTGAAGGTGGAAGTTAGCAGATTTGCT
>NW_015412740.1:0-1836 GCF_001527695.2 Protobothrops mucrosquamatus | reverse complement strand
CTTCTTCTTCTTCTTCTTCTTCTTCTTCTTCTTCTTCTTCTTCTTCTTCTTCTTCTTCTTCTTCTTCTTCTTCTTCTTCTTCTTCTTCTTCTTCTTCTTCTTCTTCTTCTTCTTCTTCTTCTTCTCCCTTCTTCCTCCTCCTCCTCCTCCTCTTCTTCTTCCTGGTCCCGCTCGGCGGAAGCGTTAACTAACTATTTGTGTGTGTCCGTAGCTGCCCATAGGAAAATTACAGACCACCCTCACCCTTCCACGCCTGCCACGGCCAGGCAGCAGATCATCATGTCTGCCCTAGTTCGGTCACCAGAACACCAGCCCACGCCCATCAGCCTGCTGGCACCTCCCTCCAGCCGCAGAAAGGAGGCCTCCACGCCTGAGGGTAAGGCTTGGGGGGTGGGGGTGGGCTTCTGTAGGGGAGACCCGGAGACATCCTCCCCCCCCCCAACTGCATATGGTGCCCGGCTTTCTTAATTAGCGCCAAGCGAGAACCGGGTGACAGCCAAAAGCGACAGCCCAAAGCCAGGCGAATTGTAAGGTTCCTAGAATACAGATAGTCCTCCACTTGCCACCGTTGCTAAGTGAGATGGTTGTTAAGTGGGTTCTGTCCCGTTTTACCACCTTCCTTGACAAAGCCTGCTTTTAGGAGGATTCAGAGAAGGGCTTAGAGAAGGCACGGCTGGCCGGGGAATTCTGGGAGTTGAAGTCCACAAGTCCTAAACCTGCCAAGGTTGAACACCCCTGGCCTGTAGTCTAAACAAATGGTAGCTTAGCTGGTCCCTAAAGGTGGCTTGAAAAAGGGAGTTGAGAGCAGGTGGAACTAGGAACACCGACGATCTCCTGGCAGAGATGCAACTACTGCAGACTGGAATGAGTCTCAAAGCCCAATTAAGGTCCGAATTGCAACTACTTCCAGCAAGTCTTTGAGCAGGATCCAAGGACTCCAGCTCCCCTCCCCTCCGTGGATTCCAAGCCCATCATGCTGGATCTCAAAAAATCACGTAGCGTAGCTGGAGGAGAATCCCTGCGCCCTCCGCAAGTTGTCTTTTCCTGTGTGTGATTTCTCCCTGTTTCCTGTAGGATTTGGGTGTCGTCGTGTTATGAGTGTCCCAACTTACGGCTTGTCTTTGACTCCCCTATCTGTCCATGTGGTTCGGTCACGTGACCAAGACTCTTTTGTTCTGTCCTGCCCAAGAGTGTGAAGGGGAGACCCCCTCCCCGGTTTTCAGTCTCTCGAGTTACGATGTTATTGTATGGTTTTAATAATAATAATAATTGGGAATTAATGGTGGCTTACCTTAACAGGATTGTAACCATCACTGAGATTATACGAACTCTCAGAGCTCTGTGTAAGCACTAATTATCACGATTTCCGTTTCCATAGGTGTTAAATTACTAATCGGCAGGTCCACAATTCCAGGGTTCCCCAAATTTGAACAATATCTGCATGTTAACTAACTCATCAAATTTTGCATCCGCTGCCAGACGGCAGTATTGTTTCAGCCCTGCTGTTCTTGAATCACACCTCCTTTACAGAAGGGTTTCCCCCCCCCCCCAATAAACACCTTTATTTACCAATTATTTCTCAAATTTCCGATTTGCCTATGTTGGCTTTCGCAAACCCTGTTAGAAAGCCAGGCTGCGTAGGTCCTTCTGCGATATTTTTTTAAGGCAGCCCTGTATTTTCTCAGGATCTCCTGGCAGTCTCAGAGGAAAAGACATGGCTGCTTTAAAAAGCGGCCCCAGAATGTGACGTGCCATTCCAAGCCACCCAGAGTAGATTTTCCTCATTATTTCCAAAGCAAGGCAGACCTCGGCTATACATTCTTTTTGAGGATAAAT